>NC_068355.1:112778016-112842297 GCF_020536995.1 Dreissena polymorpha
CCCCACATGCCGCATTGACACAGAATATTTTGCATGTTGTCTTCTGATCACAAAAAACAGTGGACACCAATCTCAATGTTTAAAGTGACCCCGTGACCTGGTTTTGACCCTGCATGGCCCATGTTCGAACTCAACCTACACATCATCTAGATACAACTTCTAACCAAGTGTGGTGAAGATCGGATGAAAAACTACTTGAATTAGAGAGCAGACACCATACTGAATGTGTAAAACGTACTAGTGACCCAGTGGCCTAGATTTTGGACCCGGCATGACCCATATTCGAACTTGACCTAGACATCATCTAGATACAACTTCTGACCAAGTTTGGTGAAGATTGGATGAAAAACTACTTGAATTAGAGAGCGGACACCATGCTCAATGTTTTAAAACGCACTAAGTGATCCTTGACCTAGTTTTTGACCTGCCATGATCCATGTTCGAACTTAGGCCTAGACTCATCTAGATACAAACTTCTGACCAAGTTTGGTGAAGATCGGATGAAAACTACTTAAATTTGAGAGCGGACACGGACCGACCGACCGACAGACAGAACAAGCTCAATCTATATATCCCCTAAACTTCGTTTAGTGGGGGTATAATAAATGATCAACTCCCTTTTGGTTGTTGTGTAGATTGTTTGTCACCTCTTACCAATTACTTCAAGGTTTTTAAATTTTGTTGAATACCTCTATCTGTAGGTAGTGTGTTTCTAGTGTGTGTGTGTGTGTGGCTCTTCCTCACAATGTCTGTACAGTAAATGTTTTATTAGACCTTTGTATTGCATTAGTGCACTTTTTGACCACAATAACTAATGCTGTGGGTTTGAACTCTGCTTAGGCCGTACAACAAATGGTGGCCTCTTAGGAGGTGTTACTTAAGTTATGACTTATACAATGTATATGATAATTTGTGAACTGCTTGATAAAAAAAAAAAATTAAACTGTTTGCAGGGTCAAAACCCAATTAATGAAGATAAAAACCAATAACATGGAATGTTTCTTTTTCAGCAGATAAAGATTGGAGCGATTCTAGAAATGAGCCATCCAGTATTGCTGAAACCATCTCTTCAAGCTCTCCTGGGTCCAAAATGAGACCAAAGGCCAAGCGTCAAAGGTGTTTCTGATTATGTAATAAATGAGGTCAGACCATGATAGTTTTGCCTGATGAGCGGGCTTTGAAGCCGTCAAGTCATCTCTGGTCATTATTTCGTAATTGTCTTTAATTCATATATTTGTTACCTATACGATAGACTATGGATACCTCTGTCTGTATGTGTTAGTTGAGTACGTTGAATTTTACTGTGTGTGTGTGGTGCCTTGGTACCTCACAGCATTTAACATTTCCAGATGTCAATCCTTATAAATTGCATATACATTACAGCAGTGTGTGTTTAACAAGGGTCTCTGTAAACTGTGGGTTTGAGTCCCACTGAATACACAAAATCTTTTAAAAATGTAGGGTCTATGCTTATTAAAGGTGGTAGTGATATAGCAGTTATGGTATTGCCAGAAACAGCGGTGTAATGTAAATAGGTTCAGTGTTTGCTGTGAATCTGTACTGTTGGGGACAGGGACCTTTAGGGTTAAAAAAGTGGGGACAAAAAGGGAAAAATTTGGGAACAGAGAAATACATTTGTAGCAGAATTACATTTTCAGAAACTAGAAATGGCGCGGCAGAGGCCGACGCGTATCCCCACGCCGAATGTTTGACAGGTGTGCCCCAGGGGTTGGTAATGGGGCCATGCATAGCTGAGATTGACAGTATTGTCATAAGAGAAGTTCATCATCAATTAGAAGTGAATGGTGTAGAAATGAAGAAGTTATAGTAAAGGCAATTTGGGTGGGTGTGACATATTGTGGGCAGGGCGCCCCAGGGTTGGTAATTGTGCCATGCAATAGTTGAGATTGACCATATTGTCATAAGAGAAGTTCAGTATCAATTTGAAGTGAATCGGGTGTAGAAATGAAGAAATTATAGTAAAGGCAATTTTGGCGGGGTGTGGTCTATGTGGGCGGGGGCCCAGGGTTGGTAATGGGGGCCATGCATAGTTGAGATTGACCGTATTGTCATAAGAGAGGTTCAGTATCATTTGAAGTGAATCGGTGTAGAAATGAAGAAATTATAGTAAAAGGCAATTTTGGGTGGGTGTGGTCTATGTGGGCGGGGCGCCCCAGGGTTGGTAATGGGGCCATGCATAGTTGAGATTGACTGTATTGTCATAAGAGAAGTTCAATATCAATTTGAAGTGAATCAGTGTAGAAATGAAGAAATTATAGTAAAGGCAATTTTGGGTGGGTGTGGTCTATGTGGGCGGGGCCCAGGGTTGGTTATGGGGCCATGCATAGTTGAGATTGACCCTAATGTCATAAGAGAAGTTCAGTATCAATTTGAAGTGAATCCGTGTAGAAATGAAAAAATATGGTAAATCATAATAAAATGGAATTTTTTGGTGGGCATGGCCTATGTGGGCGGGCGCCCCAGGGTTGGGATTGGGGCCATGCATAATTGAGATTGACCCTAATGTCATAACAAAAGTTCAGTATCAATTTGAAGTGAATCCGTGTAGAAATGAAAAAATTATAGTAAATGGAAATTTTTGGTGGGTGTGGCCTATGTGGGCGGGGCGCCCCAGGGTTGGGAATGGGGCCCATGCATGGTTGAGATTGACCGTATTGTCATAGGTGAGGTCCAGTATCAATTTGAAGTGAATCGGTGTAGAAATAAAGAAGTAAATGTAAAATAACCTAAAAAAATGAGTGATTATTTCTGACGCGGCCCCACCCCAACCCCTATAACTTTTGACCCAGGGGTCAGATCAAAATTCCAAATAGTGCAGGGTCGCACATATGCTCATAGCTACCATGTGTGTAAATTTCAAGGTTCTAGTGCTTTTAGTGTAGGAGGAGATAGTGGCCAGGACGGACGGACGGACGGACGGACGGACGGACGGCGGAGATCACCACAATATCCCCACCTTTTTTTCAAAAAGCGTGGGGATAAAAAGGACTCATCTACACACTCATTTTGTTTCAAGAACAGACAAGAAAGGGCAAGCTTAAGGGGAAGACTTGTATTACAATAAATGGTCAGCTATCTTTGGGTTGTTTGGGATATTTGATTGTGATACCTTACAATTACTTAAAGAATAACATTTTGGTGAATACCTCTATCTGTATGTATTGTGTTTCTAGTTTGTGTGGTGTTCCTCGTACCTCACAATGTCTATACAGTAAATATTACATATTTTGTTTGTATTCATTTTTTTGTACCACAATAACTACAGGCTGTGGGTTTGAACCCATATTAGGCCATACAACAAGTCCGTGGCCTCTGAAAAGGTTGTTACTTCAGTTATGACCAATGAATGATAATTTTGTGAACTGATTGTTTAAAAAACTGAAAAACTGTATGGAGGTGCAAAATCCAATTAATTAAAGATAAAAACCATTAACATGTGATGTTTCTTTTCTGGCACATAAAAATGGGAGTGGTTCTAGAAATTAGCCATGCAGTGTTGTTGAAAACAACTCAAATACAAGCTCTTGTGGTTCCAAAATGAGCACCAAAGGCCAAAGTGCAGAGGTGGGTCTGATTATTGTATTAAATTAGATCATAGACCATGATAATTTGGTCTGTTGAGCTGGCTCTGCTAACCTTCAACACATTTCTGGTCATTATTTCCTCCATGTTTTTTTATTCATATATTTATTACCTTTACGATAGACTATGGATACCTCTGTCTGAATGTGTTCAGTTAAGTACATAACATTCTACTGCGTGCGTGTGTGTGCCTGGTACCTCACAGCGTTTTAACATTTCCAGATGTCAATCCATACCAACTTAAAGTTTTACTTTTTTGTGAACACCTCTATCTGTATGTACTGTGTTTCTAGTGTGTGTGTGTGTGTGTGCCTTGTACCTCACAATGTCTTTACAGTAAATGTTATATGACCCGGTACACCTTTGGATTGTATCAATGCACTTTTTGACCACAATAAGTACGGTAAATGCTGTGGGGTTTGAACCCTACTTAAGCCTTAAAACCAGTAGGTGGCCTCTGAGGAGTTTGTTGCTTCAGTTATTACTTATTTATGACAATTTTGTGAACTGCTTTATTTAAAAATATATATATATATATATAAACTGTTTGCATGAGCAAAACCAAATCAATGAAAGAAAAATTCATTAACATGGGATTTTTTGTTTTTTTTTTTAAGATAAAGATTGGAATAATTCTAGAAATGAGCCATCCAGTATTGCTGAAAACGTCGCCTATTCAAGCTCTCCTTGTCCCAAAATGAGCACCAAATGCCAAAACGTCAGAGGTGAGTCTGATTATTATAATAAATGAGGTCATAGACCATGATAATTCAGCCTGATGAGCCAGCTTTGGTCATTATTTCCTCCATGTCTTTGATTTATATTTGTGTTGCCTTTACAAAAGACTATGGATACCTCTGTCTGTATGTGTTCAGTTGAGTACATAGCTCTCTACTACGTGTGTTTGTGCCTGGTACCTCAAAGCATTTCAAAATTTCCATATGTCAATCCTTATACTATGCATATACATTTATTTTAATACAGCAGTGTGTTTGTTTACCAGGGTCTCTGTCTGCTGTGGGTTCGAGTCCCACTGAATACAGAAAATCATGTAAAAAAGTATGCTTATTAAAGATGGTAGTTATATAGCACTTCATGTATTCACAGAAACAGAGGTAATGTACATAGGGTGTTTGTTTATCTGTAAAATGCAGTGAAAGAGGTTAAAACAAAATGAAAGGCAAATACAAATACTTTGTCACAGTTGCCAGAGAGTGCTTTATTAAATAATGATGATGATGACAAAGAAGCTGGCTTTCAACCTACCAGTTCTAACAGTGCGGAAATGGACTCATCTAAAGGCACATCTTGTTTCAAGAACAGACAAGAAAGGGCAATCTTAAGGGGTAAGGCTGGTATTATAATAAATGATCAGCTCTCTTTTGGTTGTTGTGGAGATTTGTTTCTGATCTTTTACCATCTTACTTAAAGAATTACATTTTGGTGAATACCTCTATCTGTATGTACTATGTTTCCAATGTGTGTGTGTGTGTGTGTGTGTGCCACTGTGCCTCGTACCTTACAATGTCTGAACAGTTAATGTTATAATAACCTTTGGATCGCATCAATGCACATTTTTACCACAATAACTAAATACTGTGGGTTTGAACCCTTATTAGGCCGTACAACCAGTCTGTGGCCTCTGAAAAGGGTGTAACTTCAGTATGACTTATGAATGATAATTTTGTGAACTGCTTGCTTTTTTAAAATGAAAAACAGTTTGGAAGTGCAAAATTCAATTGATTCAAGATAATATTCATTAACATGTGATGTTTTTCTTATCTGGAAGATGACGATGGGAGTGGTTCTAGAAATGAGCCAGCCAGTATTGCTGAAAACTACTTCAATTTAAGCTCTTCTGGTTCCAAAATGAGCACCAAAGGCCAAAATGCAGAGGTGGGTCTTATGGTTATATTTAATGAGGTCATAGACCATGATAATTTTGCCTGATGAGCTGGCTTTGCAGACATCAAGACATTTCTGGACAGTATTGCATCCATGTCTTTGATTCATGTGTGTGTTACCTTTACAATAGACTATGGATACCTCTGTCTGTATGTGTTCAGTTGAGTACATAATTCTACTGTGTGTGTGTGTGTACCTAGTACCGCACTGCGTTTATGCTTACTTAAGATGGTAGTGATATAGCACTACTGGTATTCCCAGAAACAGTGTTAGTGTAAATAGCTTGTTTGTATGTCAGTGAAATGCAGTGCAAAAGGTCAAATAGTCTTGGGTTAACACCGTTTTGTTGTTCTGTTGTTGTTTTCTCATTAATTTCAACAATAGATGTGTACTGTGGCATTATCTCATCCCCATAATTTCTTTACAGCTGCAGAGTTTAGCAGCGACAGTAAATGGAGGAGGAGCATGGAAATGATGATCATGAGTATAATGAAGTAGAAGGTATTCAGATGAAACCTGAAATTGAGTGCTTTTCGGTCTTTACATGAAGTGCTTTTCGGCTGGTATATTGTCGATATATATCCAATTTAGGGCATTAATACATCATAATAAACAAAAGGTAGTATAAATATGCATGAAATATAAACATTTATAATTAATTAAATCCGTTTACACACAATAGAAACGAAATGTTTCATATATAGAGAGAGAAATTAAGTTCTTTTCGGTCTTCACATGAACTGCTTTTCGGTTGGTACATTGCCCATATATATCCAATTTTGAGCATTAATACCTCATAATAAACAAAAGTAGTATAAATATGCACAAAATATAACCATTTATAACTAATTAAATCTGTTTACACACAATAGAAACGCAATTTTATATATATATATATATATATAGAGAGAGAGAGAGAGAAATTGAGTGCTTTTAGGTCTTGAGTGCTTTTCGGTCTTCACATGAAGTGCTTTTGGGTTGGTATATTGCCGATATATATCCAATATTGGGTATTAATACCCCATAATAAACAAAAGGTAGTATAAATATGCATGAAATATAACCATTTATAACTAATTTAATCCGTTTACACACTTAATAAAAACCCAATTTTTCATATATAGAGAGAAATTGAGTGCTTTTCTGTTGGTATATTGCCGATATATACCATTTTGGGCATTAATACCTCATAATAAACAAAAGGTAGTATACACATACAATCATATAATCATTTATAACTAATTAAACCCGTTTACAAACACTAGAAACGATTTATTGCATATATATAGAGAGAAATTGAGTGCTTTTCGGTGCTATTCTGTGCTTTTCGGTGATTGTATGGACCGTTCCAACAGTTCATGATGTAACATAAGACAAATATGTGTCCAACGTTATATCATAACCACTTATTTAATTTTAATTGATAACTCAATTTCCACCCTAAGACAAATATGTGTCCAAAGTTATATCATAACCACTTATTTAATTTTAATTGATACCTCAATTTCCACCCTAAAATCCATCTATACCAGCTGCTTGTACTGGTACTATATTTACGACAATGGCGTCCATTTGCATGAATGTAACGAAATTCGCTAGTTTCAAAAGCCCTTCGATACTGAAAACATAAACCCTGAATGCATGGACATCAATATCTTTTGCATAAAACGGCAGTTTGTGAACGTCTGCATATGCTCTACATTGTTCCCAGTTCGGGAATGTTTTTACTTGTATATAACCCACTGCAGAAACGGGTCCAGACATTTCTATGCACAATATTACCTCGAAATCTCAATAACCAAGTCACGAGTCAGTGTGCGGCGACCATGTTGATTTTCTGCGCATGCGCCCTTGTTACCCGTTGACAGCACTAACATGCGAAACTAGTCAACTCGTACCTAAGTCAACAACTACCTTGGTCAACTCGTACCCGATTTGGTTAACTCGTACCCGATTTTTGGTCAACACCTTCCCCCACTATTCAACTCGTACCCGATTTGGTCAACACGTACCCTCCTAAAAGTTATTTCTATATATCAAAGACGTGAAGTTTTTTATATGTTTTTTTTCTTGCTTTTTGTGAATTTTTTGGTAATGTAGGTAACGGCTATAAATATGTGTAAAAGTTTAATTCTAATAAAAACTATTGTCATCGTCATAATAGAATTTGGCATTAACCTTATTTTTGCCAGTACTTTAGACAACATATCAGTGACGCTTTAGAATTGATGACATGTACAGCCAATAAAATGCACTTATGTTTACAGAAGCAGCTTAACATAATGAAAAATAAATAAAAAAGGTGTGTTTATTGTATTTTTTTATATTAAGCAATACCGAATGCTTCATATAAGTCCTTATCATTTCGAAAAGAAAAAGGAATTTAATGGATAAAAAAAGAAACAAAGAAATTTCCATCAAGACTATTGGTATACTTTTAGGTGTAACACTTGCTCAGTACAACATAATGGTGAACGGCGTAATCGAACCCCTTTTGTTTGTGTGCCATGTAGAGAAAGGCCACCGGTTGAGGTCATGGACGTGTCTCTCTGTGACGACAGTATCTCGGAATCCGAGTCCGACAATGAGTCTGTGCCCGAGTCCGATCATGAGTCCGTGCCCGAGCCTGGCAAAGAGACCGAGTCTGAGACAGTAGTAAATTGTCCGAGCTCGAGTCTGGCCAAGAGTCCGAGCCCGATTCTAATATGGACACTTTTGTGCACGTGACAACGTAAAACAATTTTCTAGCTGAAGATGCCTCGAATTTTATTTATTTGGTGGTGGCTGCTTTCTGCCATTTTATTGGCGTATAAAAGGGTTTGAATGACGCCAACACAACACGCCGATGGCTCCGACCCTTAAACATTTCTAGCGCGTCTATACAACGCTTGCAGAGATGAAGATGCCAAAGATGTGTTGCTACGGCGTTCCAAACGCCTCTCTTCAGTGCCTCTTGCAGACGTCATATTCGATGTATTTGGAATGAGGTCGAAATAATCGCGGCGACATGGCGATCTATGCTTAGTCACTGCTCGAAACGTTGCTGGCGACTGCATAATGAGCACCTTTGCGTTATGCATATATCTTGGCGGTCGTGAGTGCGCTATGCAAAGGCCGATATGCTGCAACTGGGGTGTAATGGTTCAGCGACATAAATAGAGCTTTTTCATTAGCGAAAGTAAATACATGAGTACGCGATAGTATTACATACGCAGGCGATAGTATTGATCATGTTCGCAATAAAATTAGGACAGCAGGCTATAGTTACTATGTGAGAATGATATAGCTAATACGTGCGCATGCGATAGCTATTACGTGTGCACGCAAGAGTGATAACGTGCGCATGCGATAGCTATTACATGCACACGCGATATCTGATCAATGAGAATAGGTGTCTGATGATTCGTTAAAGTTTACGTACGCTCCGGAAGTATTTATAAAGTGATTGCTTATCACATAGGGTACGGGTTTTATAAGCGAATATTTAATTTCATAATTGTAAAGAATTGTTAATGTGACACTTCGAGTGCATAGAACATCATTTACAGTAGTAAATTGTTATGAATGAATATATATATATATATATATATATATATATATATATATATATATATATATATATATATATATATATATATATATATATATATATATATATATATAATTCAAATATCGTCAATGACACTAGTTGCGTATAGTGAACGGTTATTATAAGTGTAAAATTCAATTTCAACTGCAGACGTGTATCGCAATCGCCCCGTGGTATTTACCTCAGTATGGACACACACACACACAGCACACTTATAGTATGTCACGATCGTCCCGTGGTATATTTACCTCAGTATGGACACACACACAAGTTTCAGGGATGGGACCCTAATTTTGATTCCATTTACCAAGTTTCCCTAAGTTCTAAACATGGCCAAACAACATCAGCCAACCCACGACTCGAACCCCAAAATCCACGACCCTTAATTAAAAAACAATAATCAGACTTTATCCTATGTACTAGGATCCTCCCAACTAGCGAACTTCTTTGGCTTGAATCGGTTTAAGCTAGTGGCCATAATTCAGGCTCAGTTTATGGTCATTATATGGGCATTGTAGGAAAGGTCCTGACAGCGCGCGTCAGGGTCTGAAAGATTTTTGATGATCGAACCTTTCGTTCAAAAGTTATGGCCCTTGGCGCAATGAGTTCTGAATTAAATGTTGTTATTTTCTGTTTTTTGATGATTTTTTTTTTCTTCTTAGTGTTCAAAGCTAGACCCCTTATTTTGGGTTTGTAGATGCAGGGTGTAAATCTCTACAAGCCCCTGTAATATGCCCGGGGGTAAGGGGGGGGGGGTAATAATAAAGTTGTGGGCCTTGAGAACTCCGATTTTTATTGTGTTTTTTAGACAGCGGGGTGTTTGGCAATGTCTGGTGATTTTATTTCGCAATTTAACTGACATTAATTAATATTGACGGAAAGATAACTAAATTTCCAACAAATAGACACTTGAAAATTAAAAATCGGCCAAAAAATAAACGTGGTACACGAGTTATAACGTGCTGGAGCCACTATTTTTGGGTTACAAAGCACTAAAATCGAGAATATACACCACTATTAGGCACTATTTACCAACAGAGTACCGTGTAACCATATATACCGTTGAAAAGGTCTTTAAAAATCAGGCAGGATTTTTAAAGCATTATACAGAAATAACAGTTTGTGTTCCGCGGGGAGCTGATAAACCTTTTTTTTGGCTTTGTTCACCTCATTTTTATACAATAAGAATTGTTAAAACTACTAAACGTGATATTTAATGCCAGAATATGGTATATATGGATAGATATACGTTCACCGGACCTGACGATACCAGATATATGGTTGTGTGACCATTTGGGGCCGGGAAAGGGCGTGTCAAACAGGGGTACCCTCAAATACAATGAGACTTTTGTGTGTTTTGTGCTCTTTATACGGTTTAAAGTGACCAAAGTCGACCATTTCTTGACTTATATTCTTGAAACTTGGCACGATTATTATATTTGTATGCCGGACCGGACAAAATAAAAACTTTGACCTAAATATTGGCCCGGGGGTAGGCTAAGGGGGTCAACGTGACCTACCCTCAGGCGCTGTGTCCATTTTTTTACCATAATACAATGTACTTTTTTTTAATTTCTCATGTCTAGACCTGGAATATTTGGTATATTTAGGAAGGTGTTGGCCCGGGAGTGAGCCCGGGGGGTCAGGGGGGGTTATTAAGCGCGTCACGTGCGTTCTTAAGGTGGTTTTTGGGCCTAAAAATGCCCTTTTGAGAACATATTGTGAGTTTTTCTCGAAATATATTAATATTTAGGCAGTGGCTAGTCGTATGGCCCCGTACGGCTAGACAAGAGGGTAGTCGTACTGCTCTGTACGTATAGCCTTTCCTATGGAGATTGTCTAGCCGTACAGCTGTTATGACACATAAATATATTGATTAATTATTGATCTACGTGCAGATTCCGAAATTTCTAGCCTTTAGACTAGTTCGTGTAGTCGTCGTCACGGAATTTGCAATCTGGTTTATGTTTCGTCGTGGTTGGAAATCCGATACGTGCATAGTATATAAAGAGTGTAAACAAGGGAGATATATAAATGTAAATTGGTTCCGCCAAACAACAATTACAGCAATCAATAGAAATCACAGTTATGGAGTATATAAATACGTATTGTACATGCAAATATCAAATGTATACAATAAATATATAGTAAATAATATTAACTAAGTTAATGAAAATTGCGACATCACAATGAGAAACGTTTATAACAAAACAAATAAAAGGAAACTTAACGTGAAAAGGATAAAACGATAAAAGAAAAATGGAAACGTAAATTTACAGAAATTTAAAAAAGCATTATAGAACGAAAACAAATAAACATGATTTTATAGCACTTGACAAAAGCAAATACAACATGAAGTTATATACCCTATTTTCACAATATGAGGCACCATTTCACGAAATGTAATGTCGACTATGCAAACAAATAAATCAACGGAACTAAAATGATTGCTTTTTGATGTGTAAAGTCTATTAATGATGCAGCGGCAACAAAGCCGCTGATTATACAGTGTGAATACACAGCCTTATCCGTGTCTTTGTTGTTCGCTTGTATGACAAATGAAGTTGCTCATATCTTAAATGACATGTCACTTTAAAGAAATAATACATGAGCCGCGTTTTGAGAAAACTGGGCTTAATGTATGTGCGTAAAGTGCCATCCTAGATTAGCCTGTGCAGTCCGCACAGGCTAATCACGGATACCATAAAAGCGGTAAGTGTCGTCGCTGATTAGCATGTGCGGACTGCTTAGGCTTATCTGGGACGACACTTTACGCACATGCATTTAGCCCAGTTTTCTCAGAACGCGACTCACATTATTTACAGAATCATACATTTGTCAGAGACAGATCGTAATGCAAACGCATCTAGTTTTAAGATCTTTAGTAAAGTACAACTTTTTGACATCGAGAATGTGCATCGTTTGAACTTAAAGTCGTAAAAACGTATTCAAGCGTGTATCAGACAATCTATACCCTTTATCTAGAACATTTTAGGAGTATCCGATATTGCTGCACAATGGTAATGGAACCAGCCGAGACACAGGTCGCAGCACACACATCTAGTTTCTAACTCCTGTAAAACTGTACACATTTTGAACGCTGGTACTCTTCAATTTTGCCTGTTAATGCACCATAAGAGGAGAATTTTTTCCCAACAGTTAAAGACACGGCCATTTTCAGTGAACTGATATATTGCTTGTATGAAACCATCTATTTATCAATTGTCTTAAAGATAATTAAATTATTTGTGTAACTCAATTTCAGAGAACTACCTTTGACGGCTGCCTTCATTGAATTTCATAATATCGATGCCGCAACTAAACAGTTTTCACGCCTTACATAGGAACGTCGACTAATTAAAGAATCAAATTAGAAACCGAATTAAATTATTTGTGTAACTCAATTTCTGAGAACTACCTTTCACGGCTGCCGTCATTGAATTTCATAATATCGATGCTGCAACTCATTAAAGGGGCCGTCCAACAGATTTTGGCATGTATAAAAGGGATCTTTTCACGGTTTGGTAAATTGACAAAATTGAAAAATGTTGTTTCAGATTCGCAAATTTTCGTTTTAGTTATGATATTTGTGAGGAAACAGTATTACTGAACATTTACCATAGTCCAATATAGCCATTATTGTATCCTTTGACGATTTGAAAACCTAAAAATTATAAAGCGTTGCAACGAGAAACGATTGAATAATATGGAGAGTTCTGTTGTTGTCGTTTAAATTTACGAAAATACGAAGATTGCTTATATAAGGTATAAAATACTTAAACTGTGCATACCAGGCGGAAAAGCCGAGAGGGCTAATGCGTTTTTACTTCAGACTTACTCCAGGACTCCGGGGGTCACTGGTTCGAGCCCTGGTACCGGCTACTTTTTTTTCCTTTTTTAAATTTTATTCTTAATTTTTTACTGGAGCTTTTAAGATCCAATGTTTATATTTATCAATATAAAGCATTTAATGACAATTTTCAAAATATGCCAAAATCTGTGAAAAGGCCCCTTTAAAGCTTGTCATTTACTGCTTTAAATGCTTTATATTGATATATTTAAACATTTGAACTAAAAATCTCCAGTAAAAAATAAGAATACAATTTAAAAAAAGAAGAAAAAACGTAAATCTCCACAGGGCTAGAACCACTGACCCCTAGAGACATGGAAGCTTTGAGTAAAATGTCTCTCGTTTTTACCACTCTATCATCCACGCTCACGTCAAAGCCGGAGGTATTTTTTAGCTATATAAGCAATCCTCGTAGTTTCCCAAAATATCAATTCGCGTCGAACGACGCTTTAATCTGTTGGACAGTCCCTTTAAAACAGTTTTTCACACCTTACTTAGGAACGTCGACTAATTAAAGAATCAAATAGTAAGCAACCGTATTACAAGGAAGCCGTAACAGATGAAGAATTTTAAAACTTTTATGAGCTTAAACAAACTTATTACTGATTAACAACACTGAATGACAATTCTATACTTTATAAGCCGTACGGCTAGACAATCTCCATAGGAAAGGCTTTACGTACAGAGCCGTACGGCTAGCCTCTTGTCTAGCCGTACGGGGCCGTACGACTAGCCACTGCCTAATATTTAATATTATTTGAGTAGATCATGGTGAATTTTAACAATAAATCGAAAAAATATTCAAGAAAAGTTGAAAAATAAAAATCGTTTTTTAGGATCCTCCCAACTAGCGAACTTCTTTTGCTTGAATCGGTTTAAGCTTGGGGCCATAATTTAGGCTCAGTCTGTCTATTAACACAAGGACCACAATAATATATAATGATAACATAACTTGTGGCAATAGGTGTGTTTTAATTGTATTACCTTATTTGGTGTTATACATTGTTGAAATAAATGACTGACTGAATGAGTGAGCAAGTTAGTAACTTACTCACTCATTCAGTCAGTCAGTCACTCACACATTTAGTCAGTCACTCGATCACTCAGTCAGTCACTCCTTCACTTCCTCACTACCTTACTCACTCAATCACTACCTCACTCAAAGTCAGTCACTCAATCACAAAGTCACTCACTCAGTCACTTATTCAGTCAATCAGTCATTTATTGTCGCGGATCAAGCTTTTGGTATTAATTATCGGATACATTCAGCCCTTAAATAATATTGTAAGTTCGTTCGCACTTTTGTGTTTGAAGTCTTTTCGCTTATCCCTAGGCAATATTGATAACAACAAGTGAGTGTCTGTAATATTAATACACTGATGTGTGTATTATTTTAATAGTTTCAGACAAAAAACCCTGGGCAGAACCAGTACTAATTATGCATGCGTATATATTGATTATATATAACAATAAATCAAGTAATTTACCTGGGTAGGGTTAGTAGAACCA
This sequence comes from Dreissena polymorpha, assembly GCF_020536995.1. Lineage (NCBI taxonomy): Eukaryota > Metazoa > Mollusca > Bivalvia > Myida > Dreissenidae > Dreissena > Dreissena polymorpha. The sequence continues at coordinate 112,792,473 of NC_068355.1, forward strand.
GTAGTACCAATATGTACAACATAATAAAGTCACATTCCTGAGTAAAACGAGTTCTTGGCACAGAAATACATTAATACAACGAGAACATATCAAAAAAAATATATACAACAGTTTCCTGGGTACAAAAACCAGTATTGTCAGCCGACACGGGTAATGTGAGCTCACGGATAAGCAACTATATAAGACTTTCGTAACTTGAGATTTTTCACAATATTTCGTAGTTTCTCACGGAGTTGTTTTTCTGAGAGCGCAGCTATCTTAGGTGTACGCTTCTCACGTACATCTAAGATGGACACGGTTTTACCCGTGTCAACATACTTCGCAATCTCATCAGCAAAAACGTGCAATTTCTCGCGAGTCTCGTCCTCCGAGACTCGATGGCGGCTGCTCCCCGTGCTGATGCGCGACGTGGTCGTGGTTGTGTATGGGTCCTCCTCGTCACTGGAGGACACCTGTCGCAGCCTCTTCCTGGACACGACACGGATCGGTACCGATGAGGATGATGATGACTTGCACTCGCACTCCTGCCTTTGGAAATACTGGGCATCATCCAGTGCATCCTGGGCATCCTTGATTTCCCCCTATAGAAAATAGACATAATACGTGTAAATATGTATTTTCGTATATTTTAAGAAAGCTGAAAAGCGTATAGATTATATAAGTAAACAAATAATTGGCTTATCGTACATTCATGTATCTTATCATTGTAAATCGTGTTTAAGCATTGTTAAGCTTACCAGGGAATCCGTCAGGCTGGTCTCCAAGTCTAGGGCCTGAGTGTCAGTGTCAGGGTCAGGTTCCAGGGCGGCGACCGACGGCATAGGGACATTTGTGTCGTCGTCGCTATGATGCGTGAAATCATGCCCATCTGTTTCATCGTACTGTTAAAAATAAATAAAACACGTGTAAGAAAATACATTCGATATTTGTAAAGAAATCTGCAATGCGAATTGATTATATAAATAATTAAATCAGCAGCTTATTGTACATTTCCATATGGTGTCGTCATCATCTGAGAATGTTAATCGTTAATCGTGTTTGATTCTCTGTAAAGCTTACCATCGTTTCCTCACGCTGTGGTTGCTGCTCCGGGGCGGCGGCGCAGGGCAGAGCTACGCGTGTGGCTGACAGGCAGCCATGGATAGTGCAATCGGCCTGAAAAACATTCAGCTGAATAAGTAGCCGTCGGAAAAGAGTACAAAGTTAATTCATGTAAACTAAACAAAAAACGAGTACTTAAAAGTGTGCTTAATGCAAAACATAATTTAAGTGATTATAACTTTTTTATTTACGCTTGAAATTAAAAAAAATATTTAAAAAATAAAATAAAACTATAAACTGTTTTTGTTTTAATAATACAAAAAAACAACAAAAAACATATATAATGTGTTTTTTTAAAAAAAACATTAACAGTTTATAGTTTTGTTACAAATTTTGTTTAAATTTTTGAAAAAAAGAATTAAACAAAAGTTATAATCACTATAATTATCTTGTTTTGCAAAAAAAGCATTAAGCACCCTTTTGACAGAACGTCAAAACACATTAAAAAACTACCAGTGGAAACCTTAAATTCTATCGAAATAAAACAATAAGATAGTGAAATCTATATGATGTTGTCACGTTGAACCCGAATCCGTTGCTACTTTTGCGATATCTTGACCCGTTAAAGGATTATTAATTGTAAATGGTGCGGTTCGAGAATAATGCATCGTTTATCTAAATGCATACATCTTCATAATCAAATCAAATCCTATGTCTAAGCTTACTTCCTCCACCGTTGGTGCTGGTGCATGCTTTCTGTCCCCGGCCCACTTCAAGAAGGCCCAAACCACTGTCAGGGCGGATCGAACTGTTCCTGGCTGGTAGGTCTTGGTTAGTTAGTTGTCATGGACCTCCATGTGTCCTCCTCACACCAGCATGTCCGCCAACATTGTCCCCTCAGTCTACCCGCTCAGGGCCAGGAAGCGGTTCAGCTTCATCTTGGACTCCAGACGCTTCGCCACGTTGTACTGCCCCCGACAGCACGTGGCCGCGTGCATGATGAATTCTTCCACAATCGAAACTGTAACAAATATTATTGAATGATATTCTATGCTACAGCTTGAAATTGCATACAATTTTACTTACAACTGATTAATATAATTCCTAAGTATTCAAAATGTATAATATATTTATATTTTTATAATATTTTTTATCTTCGTTACTTACAGCTTTAACGACCAAGCATGACGCGGGAATGCGGGCCGAGGCTGAGACAGCACTCCCGGGTGAGGAAGGTGTTCAGTGTCTGCTCGTTCTCCGAAGAGCTCTCTTCTGGGCGTGGTGGCGGCAGTGGGTTGGCCAAACCGTAACCGGCAGCAGACCCGGACGCGGTTGCTGACCTGTACGCTGCGGCGGAGTCAGGCACCTTCCCAGATATAGTCGCTGACCCTCGCATACAGCGTCGTGATACCTTGCAGGCTACAGATGGGGCATGGCCTCCACATGTGTACGAGCTTTTTCTGAAATAAAATTTTGCAATGTGTCGGAATGCACCTGGCTATGAGCACGTGCTTATAAATTATGCACCCAATACGCTTACTATAGTGCTGTTACTTAATAGTAAAGAATACATTTTAAATAGATGCATATCAATGAACGCCGAATAATAAAAACAAATCAAATTAAGTGGCCCAGGAAACTGAAAAATAAATAGTTTTAAACAAAATATAATGACAATCTTAATTGATATATCATACTTTTGTTTTTACCTCTTGTAATGCATTTCACTGTTATACAGACTCGCTATTTACATAAGCACCGTTTCTAGGAATACCAGTATTGCTATATCACTATTACCTTAAGTAAGCATATACACAGGGGTTTAAGTTTAGAAACCTTTGTAGATGATAATACATACAAAATATAAAAGCACAGGGGTTTCACCGGGTAAAAAAAAGTTGTCGCCACAAACTTCGTTGCGTGAAACAAGTTGGAGCCAATCTTTCATTCTTTGTTCATGATAATGTTAACAATAATTTATATTGACACATTTCAGTCAATCAACATTATGGTCATCATGAAGTACATGTAGAAAAAACTCCACTCTCGTGATTAAAATCATTCATGATAATTGTAAATAATAGCAAATATCTATTTTATATCACTTTATTTCAATTCATTAACTATTGTCAGCACTGTTGACAGTTTCATTGGGTCACGAAAATATAAGACAATATATAACTTTACTTGCCGAGTCCTCATATAAGCATTCTATATTAAGATTGGAACAATATGCACAACTGAAATAACATATACTTCAGTGATACATGAACCAGTTCTAATGAAATCTTTCAAAAAGAGTAAATAATCACATTTGTTCACCTTATTAACCACTTTCTTCTTGGGCGTTGTCCTCATTTTCTTATTTTATTAATAAATCCACTGACATCAGCTGGAACCTACACCACTGTAGAAGATAATGTTATATTATTAAATATAACACACTAGAAACACTGAAAACAGGATCCTTTTTTTGTAAGAAAAAAAATGTAAAAACTTGAGTCTGAAAACAGTAGGTGCGTGCTCCTACCTCGGATTTATGACCGGGCGCATGCCTAAGGGAAGTAACTGCTGTGAGGAGTTTGTCGGTTTTGGTACGATGGTTCCCTGTTGGTGCTATTCTGTTCCCGCTTTTCAAGACGGGAACCACAGAAACCAACCAAATATCAGAGATGAACGTCAAGTGTGTGGGGTCACACTCTGACACACACAAAAGTACTACAACGTTATTTCGAGGTACCCGTGGAAACGAGCCGAAAATGTGGAATATGGTAATGACAAGCGTTTGGCGAGGTACACATTCCGAGGTAACGGGAAAAAGTACCTCGGTAGTTTTTGGTACCTCAGTACGTGGGTGTGTTTTTCAATGAATTACCTCGGCATGTTAGGAATACAGACTCACACACACACACACACACACACACACACACACACACACACACACACACACACACACACACACACACACACACACACACACACACACACACACACACACACACACACACACACACACACACACACACACACACTCACACACACACACACACACACACACACACACACACCAATTTCACACAGTGTCTTAGTGAAATTAAACGCAAACTCAACAATATATTGTTCTATTGAAGGGTCCTTTTCATGATTTGGTAAATTGACACAATTGAAAAAAAAATGTATCACATCTGCAAACGTTCGTTTTAGTTAATATGTGTGAGAAAACAGTAATATTAAACATTTATCATGCTCTCAAATATCCATTATATGCATCTTTTGACGGTTTAAAAACCTGAAAATTATAACGCGTTGAAATGCGAAACGATTAAATAATTTGGAGAGTTCTGTTGTTGTCGTTATATTTTGTGACACTGAGAGGATTGCTTATATAAAGTATAAATTACATCAATGTGTACGGATGGCCGAGTGGTATTAGCGTTAGACTTTTACTCCAGGGGTCAGTGGTTCGAGCCCAGTTTAGGGTTGCTTTTTTCTTTCTTTAATTGTACTCTTGTTTTCTACTGGAGCTTTTTAGATCCTGTGTTAACATTTTTTCAATATGAAGCATTTAATGAAAGACTTCAATACATGCCAAAATCTGTGAAAAGGTCCCTTTAATTAATGCATACTATAATCCTTTGTTTTATTTCGACAAGTTATAACGATACTGACCAACCATGGGAGTTAAATGCCGCCTTACTACACTACGTAGATATTTAATTGTATGTTACGTCCCTTACCACATCCCTCGATCACAGTAAGTATTGTCGATCTATAAGATTAACAGACCGACACGCTGACAAACAGCAAACTAAACGAGCCTCTATGGCGGACTTAATAACTTGATTTGATCAGACGATTATACACAAGTAAGCATATCTGTTCGTAATATTTAGTGACGCTTTTAAGATAATTTTGATAAAATTCCTACACCCGACCACAAAAAAATACATCAGTAGCAAATCACAATAAAGTTACAAAAGTTACAAAACGCGACGTGCGACCATCTGTATAACCTAATAATCCTCCAGACATGTTGCGATGTAAAATTATTTCTCTAAAGAAGAATTTCGTCCGTATAAATATTAAAATGTATTAAAATGTATATTATTTTAGTGTAAAACTAATATTCCAATTGATTTAATGTGATGGTTGACTAATACAAAAAAAAAACAATATCAGCAAAAAATCGAAACCCAATACGTTAACCATTTTGCAATGTCTAGCAATATTGATATTAAAGAATCTTCTTCAGAGGCAACGGCAATTGGTTAACTTTAGGGCGGCGGGGCTCGTGTGGCCCTTAACTTAAAGAATCTTGTCCATTGCAATTTTACAGTGACCCGCAGCAGTGTATAATATATTATCAACCGCTTTCTTATTAAATCCAGACTGCTTTTGCTTTTTCTGAATTTTAAAGGGGTTGGAAGAGCCGGTAGAGTTTAAACTGCCTTTAGAAGAGTTAAGAGTTAAAAGCACGAACAAGATCCACCGACTGGTCAAAGTGCAACCATTAAAACTTGAATACAATTAAGAGGTAAATGCACGCCATTCTGAATTTATGCTTTCCGAAATAACATAACGGGAATTTAAAAATATGGGGCGATTTGGTACATTTGGTATTAGAATGTTTAAGGTAATGTAACATTTTAATTTTAGTTATTTTAAAATTAATGAAAGCATACGTTTCAACTTCTTCTTTTTCAATCGCAGCAAAGACGTTTTTGTTTGTGTTTATAAAAACTGTATCACGTTTCATTAAAAATCGTTTTCTTTTATTATTTAAATCTATATACAAAAACTCAATTGCTAATCAACATCGATAATTATTCTCATATACTTGATAAATGACCCATAGAGCGTTGTCTGTCGCAAATTATGGACCTGCGATGTGGACGATCATTCAGCTGACCATGCGTCACAGATACCTTCTTCAAACAACAACTGAGGCTCGATAATAATATATCAATCTCCGATTTAGAGCAGAGGATTTACTACATGAAGATTACTTGTAGATATTGCCGCCCATTTCCTACGCCATTGTACTCCTATGACTTATCGAATCATTGCATTATAAAAATGAATTCGTTTTATGTTTTGGATTATATAAAAAATCGTTATTGTTAGTCTTGACGAACGACCATATATTTGTCAATTAAAAAAGTTTGCCCATTATCTTATTGACGCATTGACTCGTTACACATGCACAACAAATTTGGCCTCTCCAAAAACCTCTACCTCAGGCTACCTGATGTCCGAGCTACACACTTCTGTTTGTCACATCAAAGGTTCACATTGTCCTCTTTAGTCTCAAAATGGCCGCTGTTTAATAATTCACTGTTCAATTCACACAACTGTTTTAGAAACCCATCGTTTGGACAAATTTCCCGCCGTTTCCGGACTATTTTCACTGCTTCTGGTGCTGGTATCCGGCATTTGATAATCAAATAAGCGAGTACAATAGTGGCTGAACGGCTGGTCCCCACTTTGCAGCTGACGAGGACTTTGCCTGTGAAATGTACCAACACACTTACATAAGTTTGAATTTTTAAAATTATTATATAAGCTTTGAGATTGTAGAAGAAAATACAACGTATCGATAGGCATTCACTTTGTGGTAAAAATGCATCTTTAACGTTACTATCAAATACATAACTAGTTGTTTGCATCACACATTACTTATATATATTATTTAACATTTACATCTGTAAAACTTTCCAAGAACAATGTGCATTCAAAATTGTCACAGCTGCGTGGATGTACATATGTGATTAATGAGGTTATTGTAAAATCGTTTTACTTTGCAAAATCGACCAATCGATGCATATAATCATAATACAAATTTACAAGATGAATAATAATTATACGTAAGAATAATATTTACATTCAGCCTCAGTTATAGATTATAAGTTCAAGATGTCACCGTATTAAAATACGGATATGATTCCCGGTACGTTTATTTGCATCATTTGATTGACTTATATGTCATTGACTTGGCCCAATGTTCACACACGACTTGCATGTTTTTGGAAATTACAGTGTTAAATAAGGCAGATGTCGTACTTACCAGTTAATTGCCAGAAGACATGTGAATTTATAAAGGCGAACTATAATTAGGCTTTACCGTGATGTTTCAGACTTGTATACACGTTTAAGCAATAAACTTTATTTCCATGTACAAATTAGAGAAAGTCCTAAATCTAAAAAATGTTCAAATATTCATTTCAAGGCTACGTACTTATTAGCAAACATCACTTCTTACCCCCATCAGCAATGGCCGAGGCAATATAATCCGCGCATTTCTGAAAGGACTTGGAGAGGTCAAAGGTCGGGTCGTCGGTAGCTTCAATCCCTAAATACTGTATGTTGGCGGGCCGGTATAGTTCCGTATCCAAGTGGACGTGGTAGCCATCGTGGACGCCCTCCGCCATGTTGATCAGATGTGTGACGCCCAGACGCTTGAGTCCGGCTGGAGAGCGCGCAATCGACCTGGATAGGATGAACACTTTAAGAAATACACACATGTTTTGTCCCGGTTGGTTTGTTATATTTGAGACAATCAGCACATTGTTAACGTAGTTTATTGATCTACATTCAAACATATATTATTTTTATTTCCCTTCACTAGTTTACATAGCGTTATACAATTTTAACAGTAGTAAGAATACTAAATATTTGTGTACATGTAAAGCATATTCATATACGAGTATTTCGTACCTTCAGAGAAATATTGTTCGGAGCAAACATATATATTTAGTCTATCACTTATGATAATCTTTTGTCATTTTGGGAAGTGTATTCTGTTGTGTAGATCAATAGTATGATAATAGTTGCTACCTTATTTACGGGCTTTTTATACATGTGAAGGGTAATATTAAAAAAATGTACGAATGTTCAGAATATTGTTAACGTTTAGTTCTATTGAGTCGCTCGCGTCTTAATTTAATTGCATTTTCATAGGAGTTCTGAGGTCATACAAATTATGTGTGCGTGTATCTGTCCCAACCACACCAAGTATTGGTTTTTTTCAGAAAGTTTACGTCAATGTTTTAAGTTATGCATAACTTTCAATGCAATCAGGAATTAGTTAAACACATATGGTTTAATTAATACCTTCGACAAAATATGTCTTGAACATGACTATTGACAAGCGATAAAAGTCCCCTACCTGTGAAACTCCACCATTTCAGCAATATTTCTAGTCCATTTGTTGCCATAGCAACCAGAATTCTTGATATAGGAAGAAAATTAAATGACGTGCATAATCTCCATATTGCCATCTGTCCATGTTTGAAGTTTTGTGAAAAAATATGAAGAACTTTTAAAGTTATCGCAGGATCCAGAAAAGTGTGACAGACTGACAGACTCACAGACACACAGACTCACAGACACACAGAGCGCAAACCATGAGTCCCCTCCGGTTTCCCGGTAGGGGACTAATAACCATATAGTCCAAAAAAGAACAAGACTTCACCTATTTTAAGATGTTTCTGTATAACCAGGTATCTTAGTTTTGATAGCTATATACACTACAGTAGTATTTAGATATTCATTTTTTTATATGGGTACATGTAGATAATATTGAAACAACACACTTTTGTCGCTGAACAATATATTTACGCTTTATATAAGTCATATGTAAACATTACTTTATTGCCACTGATTCTTAAATAAAATTGAATCTCAGCGACTGACTGTATTTAAAAGACGCTATTGAGTGAAGACAAGTAACACTATTACTATTTTTAACAAAGTTCGAATACCTCTGAAGTACAGGTAAAAAAAAAGAATTGACACACTCATCAGAAAGATTGACAAACACTCTCCAAAAACGTCAATTACAGACTCAGAAACGTGCGGAAGGACAAGATAGCCATGAAAACGTTCTCCTGACCCATTTCTGGTAGTTAAAATTACATAATAATAATTGATATGCTATGTGATTTTGAAAAGATTATAAAAATATAAGCTTTGTTTGTACCCCATATTAGAAGGTTTATTCCTCCAGAATCTAAAACATTCCGTTCATAAGTCTAGTAAGAAAATTACGTAGGAGAGCTAGGACTCCGGGTCCTCACATTATGTTACCTCAGGCGCAGGAGGACCTCCTAAACTCCTAAATACACACACACGCACACACACACACATCAAATGACATTGAGGCTGTCCGTTAAGCGCAGTGGTAAGTACACGCGCCTCTCGCCCATGCGATCCGGGTTCAAACCCCGTTCCGGACAGCACGTGAAATTGGTTGACGGACACCATCACGGACAGTGGTGGATTCCTGCGGGTATTCCGGCACCCTCCCCACAAAAAATACCACATCATGTTTTTCAGAAACGAATCAATAATTGGAAATAACGGAATAAATTCAAAATCATAACAAACGTTCGTGGTTCAAGTATGCTTATTTGGAAGGAATGTTGTGCCACTCTCCGGTTTATCCTGTTATTAAGCCTCATGAACAAAAGAACCTCTCTCACACACACACACACACACACATCGCATTGGAAATAGATCGAAAATGGGTTGCCAAAATGAACTTTGAGTAGTCTCACTTACTCCTCCCCAATGAAAATGTTTTTGTACACCTCGTCGAATGGTCGGGACGGAAGCATCGTCATACCACCGCAGGGCTCCGTGATTATGTCGTTTAGAACATCCGGTGTTACCGAGTCACCGCTCGAGCCCGGCCCGTTAGTGGCGCCGGACATCATGTTAAGCGGAACCTGAAAGTGGACGCGTACTAAATAAGATATGCGGAAAAGAACTTTTTATCATATTCTCATAAGTTGGGAAAAGAGATTAAGTGCGGGTCATTATTTTAATAATGCAAAAACTGTATAGAACTGAGGTAATGGCATATTGTTCTCAAATTGAGATTCAAATAAATTTTATCTCATTGTTCGGTGTCAAACACGCCATTTTTCAACCTGTAATCCCTATGTGGTCCATAACGATCTTTAATCTTATAACAACTCTATAACAAACACAGCGGAAATATGTTCGAAAACTTAACATTTTCCGCGCTATAACTACATGATGCGAGTGTCTGGTCGCGTAACAATGAAACAGAATAACCACCCTCGATGTTTAATTGAGCCTCGTTATGGGAAAACTGGGCTAAATGCATGTGCGTAGAATGTGTGCCGACATTAGCCTGTGTAGTCCGCACAGCCTTATCAGAGAAAATAATTTCCTCTTTTATGGTATTTTTTGTTTAAAAAGAAGTATATTTTAGCGAATATCCAGTTTAGCCGAACAGTGAGGCTTGATTCATTTGCACCGGAACGTGTTGTCTATTGGCCCGTAAACAACAATAAGTATAAAACTAGTTATTTTTTAATAAAATAAGGTCAGAGTGGATACTAATGTCATAATATGTGTAAATATATTGGGATATGGTTCAACGCTTCTTTTCTACAACGAATGCGGAAAGTAACGAGTGCTAAAAGGCGGGAAGATTAATGACTTTCCAACAAAATAACTGAAACAGACGTCCGATCAATTACAGAATTAAGACGCAATGCATGGGAGATTGAACATGAATCTTAATGAACAGAACAATATTAGTTCACCATACTACTTGAGTTAAATATAAACAGCGCAAACAAGGATGTAAACGAAAAGCAATTGACATTATATTAATAATGAAAGTAAAATCATGATTGTAAACTATGTTTTATAGGCGGAAAAGTGTGGCATACGTACATTGAATGGTTAATCCTCACAAGATAGACAATAACACAATTATTTCAAGAATATTAAAATATGCCTTGTTAAGTTGAAATAAGTTTTTTTAAGCAAAAGTATGCAATAATAAATGGGTTTACTGATAAATATAAGTCACGCATGGTTTCGAGTTCTCATAAGCGGACAGGGTCGACCTTGACCTGCCTGCACTAGTACTAAAAACAGACAGTTTATGCAGATTATACAATTGTACATCGTCCTCATACTAAAATAAACACATTATTTTCTGTCACGTTTAAAGCGAATACTAACATAACAGCTCGAGATGGTCCGTAGCTGTGTCAGATTTTGTTCAATAACATACCGGTATATATCTCGCTTAACAGGGAAGTAATTAACTCAATTATATCAAAAACATATTTACGAAAAAACTAACGATCACACTAATAAATTCTACAGTTAAATAAACTAAAAAGAGACTTCTCAAAATTTTCTGTTCAAAACAGATAATGGCGAGGACGTAAAAATGACTATTAACTCTCTTTTGAGACCTTATTAAACCGGCGTACGGATCTAGAGTAGACCACTCAAGCAAACCCTTCACACTTCAATCGGCCCAAACATGTATAAGTACAAGTAAAGTGTTTGTTGTACTCGTCGTGATCATTCAACGAATGCAAAGTTGGCCTATATCATTGTTTTTTTCATTACACGATTATTGACATGAAGTGTATCGTGGTTACATTACTATTTTCTGTGTTAGATATTATTTTAAGCAATCGCGGAGATAAGAACATAAAAACCGTATGAATTGACGCATTTAAAGGGACTTTCACACAGATTTCTGCACTACTTTGCAGTTCGTCATTATATGGGCCACGCTCTGTGAACAGAGGTTTAAATCATATGCAGTGTCGTCCCAAATTAGTTTGTGCTGTCCGCACAGGTTATTCAGGGATGACACTTTCCTTCTAAACAATCTCTTTACTAAGAAGAGACTTTCTTTAAACGAAAAATATCATAAAGCCTGTGAGGACTGCACGGGCTAATCTGGGACGACACTTTACGCACATGCAATAAACCCCCATTTCACAGAGCGCGGCAAATATGCTTTAAATTGATAGTTTTAAACATCGGAACTAATGAGCTCCAGTCTAAAACGTAATTGTAAAAAGAAAAGAAAAAGAAAGCAATACACGTATTGTCACAAAATATAACGAAAACAATAAAAACTCTCCAAAACATTCAATCGTTTCGCGTTTGTCACGCTTTATAATTATATCAATTTCTTACGATGATTACTTATAAAACGAAATCCTATATGCAGTCTTCGTCATTAGTGTAATTACGCTCAACGTTGAACAGTGTTCCTTTTTTATTTTAATATATACCAACAAGCTTGACGATTGTCAGTTCGGCCATTATTGAACAAGGTTCTTTATCGGATATCTAAACGTTATCACTTTAGCAGACGTATTGCAGTGCACATGAGCTTATCTTTATATTATACAAATACTAACCACAGGGAACTTTAAGAAAAATACTCTACAAACTATAAAATTATATATATTCTTCTATATATATATATATATATATATATATATATATATATATATATATATATATATATATATATATATATATATATATATATATATATATATATATATATATATATAAATATATATATATATATAAATATATACTTCTATAGTATGTATTGTCACTTTTATAGCAGACATTGGTTGCAGAAGCAAACAGAAAGAAAAACAGCTATTTAAAATCGTTATTTTCTTCTTTTTTTTAAACGTGCCAATATTTCAGATTCATATGTCTTATATCCTAAATCATAAGCACATTTCACCTAATATCGTAAACATTTCTACTGTTAAAGTTCGTCCTTTTTAATTGTGCCTCCTTTTTGGAAACGGAAAACTGCGCTGCAAATATCTGCGTCAAGTGTACTCCCAGATTAACGTATGTCGTCTGTTCATTCTTATCATGACGACACTTTCCGTTTGTATTTTTCGAATTAAAGAAGTCTCTTCTTAGCGAAAATGTTGTCTGGGTGGAAAGTGTTGTCACTTAGCGGACAACACACGGTAATCTTGGGTGACGCTTTAAAGGGGCCTTTCCACGTTTTGGTAAATTGACAAAATTTGAAAAAAAAACAATTCAGATTTGCGAAGTTTCGTTTAAGTTATGCTATTTGTGAGGAAACAGTAATACTGAACATTTACCATGCTCTAAAATAGCCATTATATGCATCTTTTGACGATTTAAAAACCTGAAAATTATAAAGCGTTGCAACGCGAAACGATTTAATAATTTGGAGAGTTCTGTTGGTGTCGTTATATTTTGTGAAACTACGAGGATTGCTTATATAACGTATAAAATACCTCCTTCATTGAATGAACACGGATGACCGAGTGGTCTAAGAGGGAGACATTTTACTCCAGAATCCTTGTGGTCAGTGGTTCGAGCCCTGTTGAGGGATACTTTTGTTCTCTTTTTTATATTTTATTCTTTATCTTTTACTGGTGCTTTTTAAATCCAATGTTTACATTGATCAAAATAAAGAATTTCATAACAATCTTCAATACATGCCAAAATCTGGGAAAAGGCCCCTTTAATTAAGCACGTGCAATAAACCTCGTCTGCCATGAGCACGGCTTATACTTCTGCGTGAGCTCATTCATAAACTTAAATATTGTAGTTGACATGTGTATTCTATTAAGTGCATAATCTAGTTTCGTTATGTATACAGATCAAAACAGATCTCGAGTTTCTTTACTTTTAGATCGCAACAGTTTATCTAACATGTTAACAGAGTGTACACGAGTCAAATACTCACATTTTATAAATTTAAAAATAATACATAAACGTACTTACGGAGGTGTGAAATGTTTACAGTGTTATGTTGGAAAAAAACACTTTAAAGTGTCATAAAGCAATCCCGGCATTCCGTATAGTAAACATGATCGGTTAGATAGTTACACCGCACTAATGTGTAGAGACGAGCTCAACAAGTAAATTATCGAGTGTCCTTCACAAACTTAAAGCGACTGCAGCGCGGATCTTTGTAGGCGAATTGTGCACTATATAACTTTTTTTTATTAAAACATGTTGTTTCTCATTGTAAGCAGCAATTTAATACAATTTCTGAACCCTATACATGTGTTTGTAATTTTCGTGTTCATGGATATGAATACTCGCATGCAAGCAATTAAAAGTGTACAAACGGGATAATCATAAAGATTAATAATTTGATGCATATTTTGGTCCACCAATGCAAATGATGACACTGGACATTCGTGAAACACGTGTTGTTTTTGGTTTGCTTATCTGTCTAAAATGACCCTTCTGTGAGTTCGTGGACTGAATATGAAACTGATGTGTATGAGCCTGACTCTGGGAAAACTGACACAAAATTTCGTCCCAGACTAGCCTGTGTAATCGGAGACGACACTTACCGCTTGCATGGTATTTCCCTTTGAATGGAATATCCAGTTAAAGGGGGCCTTTTCACATTTGGGTAAATTGACAAAATTGAAAAAAAGTCGTTTCAGATTCGGATATTTTCGTTTAAGTTATGATATTTGTGAGGACACAGTAATAGTGAACATTTACCATGCTCTAAAATAGCCATTATATGCATCTTTTGACGATTTAAAACCTGAAAATTGTAAAGCGTTGCAACGCGAAACGAATTAATAATTTGGAGAGTTCTGCTGTTGTCGTTATATTATGTGAAACTACGAGGATTACTTATATAAAGTATAAAATACATTTAACATTGTATCAGGAAGGATGGCCGAGTGGTCTAAGTTGTCTTTACTCCAGGACTCCAGGGATCAGTGGTTCTAGCCCTGCTGAGGGTTACATTTTTTTCTTTATTTAATTTTATTCTTGAATTTTTACTGGAGCTTTTTAGATCCGATGTTTACATTTATCAATATAAAGCATTTAATGACAAACTTCAAAACATTCCAAAATCTGTGAAAAGGCCACTTTAAGCACATGCATTAAGCCCAGTTCGCCGTAAACAAAGCTTGTATGGTACGTGCTTTAAAATGCATTTTATATTTGACTGACTGCCAATCAAGTGTTTAACAATTGCTATAATTATTTTTAAAAGTAAATATATTTACGTTGATGTTTTTTCGTATTGAAATTAATACATTTTAAGGAAAGTATCTATGAATGTAAACGCTTCATTTTGACGATTAGTAATTGAATGTCGATCAATAGTAATTATATTATGTGTAACACGTGTGTGTGTAGTCCGATTAAACTAATTCTTCACATTCCATCATCTTGTACAGCGTATGATCCGCACATGTGACAGTGCGCATGCGACTGGACCGTAAATAGTCGTCGTTTTCCGGCAATCATCGGATACCGACTAAGTGAAATGAAGATATGCAAATATGTTAAAATTAATTATATTGTGAAATTACTTATAAAAAAACGTAGACTAGATACATAAACATAAAGCCTCTTATGTATTGATGAAACGACATTCAGTATTTTAATGGAAATGTGTTCTGTGTTTGAAACCACGGAATAACTTACAATTTAATTCAAAACTGAATTGTGTGCGGATTTTTTTCCATTTCAAGTATTGTTCGCAGTTAAGTGTTAAAGGACCGTTCACGGTCCGCCGAAGTATGATACAGTGCATGAGTTCCTACTGAAACTTTTAAAGCTTATTTCATCGTATGAGTGGGATTTTAAAGGTTTTCAATCGGGACAATTCATCGGAATAGGCAGCGATTTATGGCAATCACCATTCGGTTGTCTGATAAAATGACAGCAGAAATCTGCCATAGAAACTATCTTTTGCCAAGGATTCATGTTTGTCGAGAGAATACCGGAAAAAAATTGCAATGGCATTTTGTAATGTTAAACAAAGATAAACATCTCATTACCAAAAATAAAGCAATCGTAAAATCTTGAAACTATGCGCTGAAGAACTTGGTTATAATTATTTTATAAAAACTCTGACAAAAATGGGCTGCAAACACGACAGGAGTTACCCTCCCCCACCCCACCCCCATCCCTACCCATAAAAAGTTATGCAATTAACTCGTAAACAATCTCGCCATGATATATTGAAAGCTTGACAAAGTGCGTTGCAGCACTTACAGATAACGATTAGGTATGAGCTAGTTATGGCGAAATTTTAAGTTTAAGTTGGCGAAAATCTAACGAAAAATGCTAGAGGAGTTGGGCACAGGCGCTTTTATATGTGTTTTTTTAACAAATGCCAATACCTCCTTAAGACCGATTCAATCGTGAAAGATTAAAAATATGCGCTGAAGCTCTTGCATAATTGTTCTTTCAATGTTTGGTTGAAATTGCACACACAATCTTGTAGAATGTGTGTATTGAAGCTTGTATGCTTCTATATGTAATTTTTACAAAGAGAAATTTAATTCCTTGCAAACTAAAGCTATTTGAAAACTTGATTAGATGCACTGTAGCACTGGGAACTACCTATTATAAAAGCGTTTCATAAAATTCGCACGCAAAATGCTTGAGCAGTTGCGCACAGTTAGCTTATACATGTTATTTTAAACAAAGGACAATATCGCATTTAAAATATACCCATTCGCAAAATTTTCACAGTATGAGCTGAAGCACTTGGAAATGAAAAAAAATGGTAAAAGTTTAACGAAAATTGCATACAAAATGTATGCGCATGGACGCTTTTACATGTTTTTTAAAGGCAATATATCGATAAAAAATTATCCTATTATAATAGGAGGATTTGCGCAGGGAAGATTGTACTGAATAAGTGGGTATTTCCGCGTGTCGAAAATGTATCGAATTCAAAATACCGAGCATTTGGCGTGCGGATTTGCTAAAAAATCGCATTGACTGTAAATATTTATATTTTATATACACATACATATCGGTTATTTTAAGAAGACATGTGTCATCGTGACTTGGAAATGCACACATGTAACGTATTGCCTATACATTCCGTTGATGTGAGAAAATCATGCACCAAATAACTCAAGTGCATAATAGCAATATATATATATATCTTGATATGTTATCGCTGTCTCAGTACACTGGCAGTTATATTGTTCGAGTTATACGCGGGTTTTTCAAATGAACATCATTCTCAATCAAAAGTTTCACGAAACAAACTTTATTTTCCTTTGGCAAATCACGTTTATAAATATCGTATATCGTGAATAACTCACTTAAGCTCGCTCATTAAATCTAGTGTATACAATGAAAGTATATTGTCCGGAAGTTTTATCTTGTATTGACGGAAATCCATGATAAAGCCTCTGTGTTAAGTTTTCATAGATAACATTTGAAAAATTGTCTCCTCTGCAATTAAGTACTTATAATAGCCGCAATCTTTCATGCCCTTTATTCGATGCCTTTTCTCTGTTTTAAAAAAGTAAAACTTCAAAACACTTGAGCCTTTGAGATTAAAAAAAACATATTTAATGTTACAAAAAAAATAGAAGGGACTTTCGTCCGATAGCGATCGAACATATGCGATAAATGCACGGCAAGTCAGATTTAATTCATCGTCAATTTGAACGAAAAACGACCTGAAAGCGTTATAAACACTGAAACACTATAAATATTTCGATATAATAATTCACATGTTTCTAAAAGTTAAGATGAACTTATTAAACTGTGTTATAATTAAGTTATAGTAGTGGGAGATATATCAGAAAGGATATCGTTCAACACTATGGGCACAGCAGGCGAATATAAGGCATGGTATAACAGGTTATTAACATCTTTAAAAAAAAAAAATAAGTGATTGCCAATGTGGAATATAACGCGTAGTAAATAAATAATATGAGTCTCGTTTTGGGCTAAGTGCATATGCATAAATTGTCGTCCGAGATTAGCCAGTGCAAGTATGTTAATTGTTCGTACTGTTTGTACGCTTCATCGTCAAACCTGTATCATTGTTTACTTTTTAACGCCGTTCCTACAAAAATAGATCCAATAGCGCGTGTCTTGCAGAGAACAACGACAATCCCAAATGCTGGGCGGTGCTAAAATAGTTTTATCGGCTTTATGATTTTCCTATTACAAAATAAACAACCGTTAAACATAACAAAATACATGAAAATACGGAATAAATGATGTATAAAAATAATTAAAAAATAAATGTTAACTAATTTATTTAAGTTATAATTTTCAAATACTTTTACATATAGATAATGATTAACATTCCTTTTTAAATATAATTAGTTGTCTGCTTCTGTTGAAAAACAAAAGACATGCAATTTTAACAAAATAAAAACAAACGAATCAGAAACCAGAACAAAACTGACAATAAAGACAGTTATATTTTTAATTTAATTTGGGATGACTTATCTTCTCATGCATTGGGACTATATTGTTTGAGGAAAACAACGAAAACTAAAAATCGGTTTCGGAGATAAATAATTAGTATTAGGTATTTAAGCAAATCTATGTATGTGTTGTAAGTTTACAGATAAATGAGTTTGAATTCAAATCAGTCGCATCAGTTCCGTGTCTTCTTGGGTCTGTAGCCATCACTGGCGCTCCTGAAGTGAGCACGTGTCGTTAAGGCAATCTCTCAACAAACGTTTTCACGTATTTGTCCATCTTTATAATCTCTAAACCTTTTTTCAAGTGGCCGCATTAATATACAGAAATACTAAAATCAAATATGCTGTATATTTTGAAAGATATCTACTTTTTTGTATTGCCATTTGGTGACTACTCCATCTTTCCATCACATTCATGTCAGCTGTTACTGAATAACGATTTAGTGGACTTAAGTTTTCTTCTTCTTGTTGTTTCCATGCACGCTTTGGCAAACATTTTACTATCTAACGGTCGCTTATATACTAAAATTCTAATCATGGCGACTTTTGCACAGGTGCGATTGTATATATATATATATATATATATATATATATATATATATATATATATATATATATATATATATATATATATATATATATATATATATATATATATATATATATATATAGACGAGGTACTAAAGTCTTGAATAAAAAATCTTTCTGTCTGTCTGTCTGTCTGTAACAGGCGACAACGAAGCGATGTTCCTTATAGCAATAGCCAAAATGTTAACGCTAGATGTGGTCTGGTAACATAGATTTAACAAGATACGATATGCTCATTTTGTGTGTTGGACAATATATCAAACACATGTTCGTGTACCATGTAAGTGTTCGTGTGTCGTATGAATATATATCGTTGCGGGATATAAACATGAAACAAGCCTTGACAGTTTGGCTATTGCTATAAGGAACACTGAATACGTATGACGTAGAAAAATAGACGTGATGTTTAAAATAAAGAGCCTAACCAATTGAAACATGTTATCAATGTTTAAAGATATTATATATTAACGATGTGACACCACGACTTCTTATTTTCAGTATACAGCCATGTATGGTTCTTTGGTGTGTTTCCGAAGTCAGTGGTGTTATTTTCTTTTCAGTTAATTTTAACTTTCGGTTTCTGTTTCGATTGTGAATGTGTTGTATTATATGGTAGAATCAATTTAAGCTAGAATGGAATTTTTCTTATAACGAGACCAAAAGCCCAATCATTGATTATTCCATGATGTTTCCTTTAGATCAATACATAAACGAATCATCCGTAATTACTAAGAAACTGATACTTATCATGATGCTGGAGGTTAGTTCCTCTTGTTGGTGAACGTTATTTTCATCAAACCTAAATCAGAGTACAAATAATACAAAAGTAAATTCTATTCATAGTATGAGCACAAAAACGTTTGAAGTCTAGCAATATTGGTTAAGATGTGATTCTGGAAAAGGCTTGACAATGCCTTTTGAATATTAGCTACAGCTTCTAAACAATTCATAAGTAACTTCAGCCATGATAATTTCTACATTAATCATTGTTATGCGCGCGGATAAAGTACGTCAGAGACAGTTGTAACTGATGTATTCTCACCTTTATCCTTACTTGTCATCTCAACATATCGTTGTGATCGTGAGAGAGCACCGTCAGAATCGTTACACAAAAGAGCCGACTGTCGAACCAATGAGCTTCCGTAAGCTGCCTTTGGATATTCAGGATTTCTAGTTAATAACATTGAAAATATATTAATCCATTTATGCCAAGTGGACTCTCACATCCGAATTGGATCAATTTATTTCCAAAATTAGGGATGTCTAGTACATGTATATTTATTTCTATATTTAGAATATTTCTTACAGAAATACCTTTAAGCAAACAGCGCAGACCCTGATGACGCATCATGCGGCGTCTCATCTGGGTCTACGCTGTTTGCCAAGGCCTTTTTCTGGACGCTAGCCATAAATGGGTTAAGCAAGTCTGAGCATTGATACCAATGTGACCTTGCCACTTGGGCTTTTTTAAATGGTGGTTGTCTTTGACAATGTCGAGTCGTACTCATATTCAACATGTAAATAATGGAAAATATCCAACCTTAGTCTTAAATGCCAATAAAGGAGCATAAATGCATTAATACACCGCATGAGCTTGGTGGTATTCGGCTGGTTTAGAATATAGATTGAAAATGTACAATTTGAATAAACGTAATTAATGAGTAAAGATAGTGCTTTGGTAGCAGGTCAGGATTTTACCATCATTGTTAACTTCTAATGGACACAACAAAGTTGTATCCTTACAATGAAACATTATAAAATATTTTATAGAAATCCTTTAGACATGGATCAGTTAACACTACGTCTATGTAAATCGGTATACACTAACATGAACACAAATAAACAATGTTTTAGATATTCACCTCTTTCGGGATTTCTTAAACCTTGTTGAGGTAGTTCCAAAATTGTATCTACTTTTGAAACTTGTTTCAATGTCATCTGTTAGTATGTTTTCAATCGTGTTTGATCGCAAACTTGGTGTTCGGTCAGACACACTGGTAAGAGTGGGCGAGGCAAGTCTTTTAGTTAAGTCAACTCTGTTCTTTTGAAGTAATATATGCAATCGAGCTAATGACCCACGTTTTCTTCTTCTTCTGTTTTGATTCCTTGTTGATCGGAATAAGAAACATTGCACAAATAATTGTTGTGTTTTGTTCAAGAACATTGCACAAAGGTAAATTTTGTTAACCACATGTTGACTACAACAACTTAGGTTATTGAGAATAAAATCAATCAAAAATAACAATAATTACATATATCAACCGCTAATACTAAACACAAAATAGCATATTAAATCAAAAATATGAGAAACTATATTGTTCAATATTTTCACAAAATAACGATTAAACTGCATCACCTTTTGCGTGATCGCTTTGATTTGTTCTTTTCCGACTCCCAGCTGTAGTCTTCAGCATAAATACTTGTAAAAGTTCCATTAGATTCTGTATGTTCATCGCAGCGTTCGATGCGCGTTTGGTTTAGAACCAATGTTGCATTATGAGTTTCATGAAAGAAAAACCTTTGGCATTCCACGGCCTCATCAGAATCAGAATAACGGTGTGTGCAGCATGGAGGGGGCGGAAGACTCTTAACGGGACATAATGGTCTGAAATTGTTTAAACGCCTTTTTATGCTCCGTGCATGCCGTAAACATATTTGCCATTACATGGCAGCAACACTTTTGGACACACCGGAATCATGGTTAAGATTTCCCAGATATCATATCATCGCCATGGTACACAGTCCTGAAATCTTTAGGATTCAAAGGGTTTTCCTATAGCATTATAAGGAAAACTCCCACATCTCATGACCGACATGTTTTTCAATTGACAGAAAAAATATCGTCGGATAAATTTTCAGAGACCGTTTCATGACGACTGCGCAAGCAAATGCGCAATGTTTACAATATTAAGTAAGTATTCATAATAAAACAGGTTACAAGAGTCACATTAAAAAATATGTATATAAACAGTTAAGACTGCACGCATGACATTCCATTTCCAAGTCCTACATTGATCCACTGAACCACCACAGTGAAAGGTAACTGGTGGGCCGCTGTTTATGTAAATCGTCTTTACTGTAGCAAATATTGTTAGTGTTGTCTTTGGTTAGTATCGTTTTTCTTACGAACCATGTCGAATGAGTGGGGAAAATAATTTTGAGCCAGGTAAAAAAATATCGTATAATAAAAGTAGTGATGGTTTTCAAAAACAAATTAAGCAACCACAAGCCTTGGCAAAGACTCCTGCCTCTTAATATGCATGTAGCATCGATTGTTGAATATATACCCGTTGATACCCTTTTGGCTTTATTACTTTTATTAATCGCTTAAATGCCGCTCACTTTTCAGCCGTATTAATATATCAAAATGTCACATTTAGCGACAACAACAACTCATACATAGAACACATGTTTTTATGAGTTTGTTCCCTTAGCGATACAATCTGTTGAGTTAATTTACGCTTAAGTATATCCAGTATTTTCGTTTATTATAGAACTGAACATACAGTTCGGATCATATTTTAAAGATAAAACAAATTAAGCAAACACAAATATTGGAGCCTCGGCCAAGACTCCTGCGTCCTCTACTCCTCCTCGCCTCTATTGACTCACCTTGATATTGGTGATTCATCTTTTTTTCGTTTTCTAGTTTGATCCGAACCATCACGCGACCTGGGATCAGCTACAAATTGTGAAAGAAAACTCCTTCGCCTGTGAAAAAAAAGACTTGCTTCTACATATATACAATCGCAATCCGTTTTAAGGACAAGGTTAACACGAACATAGGCGCGTAGATGACTAAGATAGATAGAAAGAGATGATGTAGGGTAATGACATAATGAAGAGAGAGATGATGTAGGGTAATGACATAATGAAGAGAGAGATGATGTAGGGTAATGACATAATGAAGAGAGAGATGATGTAGGGTAATGACATAATGAAGAGAGAGATGATGTAGGGTAATGACATAATGAAGAGAGAGATGGTGTAGGGTAATGACATAATGAAGAGAGAGATGGTGTAGGGTAATGACATAATGAAGAGAGAGATGGTGTAGGGTAATGACATAATGAAGAGAGAGATGATGTAGGGTAATGACATAATGAAGAGAGAGATGATGTAGGGTAATGACATAATGAAGAGAGAGATGATGTAGGGAAATGACATAATGAAGAGAGAGTTGATGTAGGGTAATGACATAATGAAGAGAGAGATAATGTAGGGTAATGACATAATGAAGAGAGAGATGGTGTAGGGTAATGACATAATGAAGAGAGAGATGGTGTAGGGTAATGACATAATGAAGAGAGAGATGGTGTAGGGTAATGACATAATGAAGAGAGAGATGATGTAGGGTAATGACATAATGAATAGAGAGATGATGTAGGGTAATGACATAATGAAGAGAGAGATGGTGTAGGGTAATGACATAATGAAGAGAGAGATGATGTAGGGTAATGACATAATGAAGAGAGAGATGATGTAGGGTAATGACATAATGAAGAGAGAGATGATGTAGGGTAATGACATAATGAAGAGAGAGATGATGTAGGGTAATGACATAATGGAAGGAGATGATGTAGGGTAATGACATAATGGAAGGAGATGATGTAGGGTAATGACATAATGAAGAGAGAGATGATGTAGGGTAATGACATAATGAAGAGAGAGATGATGTAGGGTAATGACATAATGAAGAGAGAGATGATGTAGGGTAATGACATAATGAAGAGAGAGATGATGTAGGGTAATGACATAATGAAGAGAGAGATGATGTAGGGTAATGACATAATGAAGAGAGAGATGATGTAGGGTAATGACATAATGAAGAGAGAGATGATGTAGGGTAATGACATAATGAAGAGAGAGATGATGTAGGGTAATGACATAATGAAGAGAGAGATGATGTAGGGTAATGACATAATGAAGAGAGAGATGATGTAGGGTAATGACATAATGAAGAGAGAGATGATGTAGGGTAATGACATAATGAAGAGAGAGATGATGTAGGGTAATGACATAATGAAGAGAGAGATGATGTAGGGTAATGACATAATGAAGAGAGAGATGATGTAGGGTAGTGACATAATGAAGAGAGAGATGATGTAGGGTAATGACATAATGAAGAGAGAGATGATGTAGGGTAATGACATAATGAATAGAGAGATGATGTAGGGTAATGACATAATGAAGAGAGAGATGATGTAGGGTAATGACATAATGAAGAGAGAGATGATGTAGGGTAATGACATAATGAAGAGAGAGATGATGTAGGGTAATGACATAATGAAGAGAGAGATGATGTAGGGTAATGACATAATGAAGAGAGAGATGATGTAGGGTAATGACATAATGAAGAGATGATGTAGGAATGATGTAGGGTAATGACATAATGAAGAGAGAGATGATGTAGGGTATGACATAATGAAGAGAGAGATGATGTAGGGTAATGACATAATGAAGAGAGAGATGATGTAGGGTAATGACATAATGAAGAGAGAGATGATGTAGGGTAATGACATAATGAAGAGAGAGATGATGTAGGGTAATGACATAATGAAGAGAGAGATGATGTAGGGTAATGACATAATGAAGAGAGAGATGATGTAGGGTAATGACATAATGAAGAGAGAGATGATGTAGGGTAATGACATAATGAAGAGAGAGATGATGTAGGGTAATGACATAATGAAGAGAGAGATGATGTAGGGTAATGACATAATGAAGAGAGAGATGATGTAGGGTAATGACATAATGAAGAGAGAGATGATGTAGGTAATGACCTAATGAAGAGAGAGATGATGTAGGGTAATGACATAATGAAGAGAGAGATGATGTAGGGTAATGACATAATGAAGAGAGAGATGATGTAGGGTAATGACATAATGAAGAGAGAGATGATGTAGGGTAATGACATAATGAAGAGAGAGATGATGTAGGGTAATGACATAATGAAGAGACTATGAAACTGGATACGAATAAAACTTTAAACTTCAAAAAGTTGTGATTAACCGACCCTGCTGATTTGCCTGTCGTTCGTTTTCGAACAGACTGGGAACAATCACGTGACCTGTGATCTGTTAAATATGCCGCTTGTGGAACAGGACTCGTTCGCCTTAAAAAAGAAAATTATACAAATACATGTTTCTAGAATCGGTATAGGTCACTTTCTAACAGTGGTACAACTAAAACGAGTGCACTGTAGTGATTTTTGTTTATAAATCGTTTATGACGGCTAGAACTTTCCATGAAATTGTCAATTTGTCTTATCTGTATGTTTATACTTGTGACCTGTGGTGTTGTGAAGAACAGAAATACATAAAAAGGATTGGCATCGATACTCGTTGCATACAATTATCAGTACATCGCACATCAATGTCAGCGATTGATTAATTTGTTTAAAGGGAATACTAATACTAATGTTTTCAGTCTTGAATACTACCAGCAGAACACAATGCCTATAATTGATTTCACAATTAACATTCTAACCGCCGAATAAATCTCACCAAACTAAATATTAACTTATTAACTTAAAAGATATTATTATTAGACCCTGACACTGGTGATTCCAATCTAGCTCGCATTCTGTGCTGTTCGTTATCAGATTCATTACTTGACCAACTAATAAGTTGGGGCGTATGACTTTTTTGCCTAAAAATCACATTCAAATGAATAAATATTTTACGTTTTATACTTCATATTAATATAAATTCATATATTAATTTTATTTTCGTACAATGAACTCTGTAGAAAAATAAAAAGTATGTATAAAAAGTGTATTTATATATTTGTCATTTATTTATATATTTATCATTTATTTAAGATTTTTACACGCGACGATTAGGTGTTAAATAAAAATTACATAACAGAATACTGACATAACAAATGCCTTTACTTTATCCAAAGAAATATTTGTATCGCTAAACATAAATTTCAACTAAATATCTTGTTGCAAACTAAATGTCAACGCTGGTACATGCGTTGCGCATGGTAAATGGCTTGTAAAAAAGTCGGAACCCGTTTAATTGCGATCATAAAATAAATATAAATAAATAAATACAAACAAACATACAATAAGTTAAGAATACAAACTTGAAACATTTTAATTTACCATAAAGCATGTTATATTTTGAAGCGTTTAAAAAGCGTCTTCATAATTAATATTAATGAAAAAATGTATTATTATCAAACCATAACCCAGGTGATTCCAATCTAGCTCGCTTTCTGTGCTGTTCGTCATCAGATTCATCACTTGGCCAGCTAATAAGTTGGGGCGTATGACTTCTTTGCCTTAAACATCAAATATATGTGCATTATGTTACGTTTCAAATACAATATATTTGATGTCAACGTATTACGCTTGTCGTACGGTAAAAACAATAAAGCGTACAACGATGGTATTTCGATACTAATGTGAACAGTTTGAAATACCGCCAGCGGAACACAATATCATAAAATAATATCATTATCGATTTCAAAAAAATAATTATAACAGCCCGAATAAAAACTCCATACTAAACATTGATGATACATATTTAAAACATGTGTCGTAAAAGATTAGCCTGTGTAGTCCGCATAAGCTAATTTAGCACGATAGGTTCTGCCTAAACTGGAATTTCGTCAAGAAGACCATGCCTTTAAACGAATAAAAAATGGTAAAAGCGTGAAGTTGCCAAAATGATTATCAATATCAGACCCTGACAATTAGAATTCCAAATCGTACTATCTTTCTTGATTGTTCGTCATCAGATTCATCATTTGACCAGCTAATACGTTCTGGCTTATGACTGCTTCGCAAAGATCAAACTACCTGTATTTATATATTATTACTTTTACATGTTTCACTATGAATTTAAGCCTCTCGTAAGCCTCCTCAACCCTCAACTATGAATTTAAGCCTCTCGTAAGCCTCCTTAACTATGAATTTAAGCCTCTCGTAAGCCTCCTTAACTATGAATTTAATCCTCACGTTAGCCCTCCTTAACTATGAATTAAAGCCTCTCGTAAGCCTCCTTAACTATAAATTTAAGCCTCCCGTAAGCCTCCTTAACAATAAATAAGCCTCTCGTAAGCCTCCTTAACTGTAAATTTAAGCCTCCTTAACTATGAATTTAAGCCTCTCGTAAGCCTCCTTTACTATCAATTTAAGCTTCTCGTAAGCTTCCTTAACTATGAATTTGAAGCCTCTCGAAATATGATATTGTTTTAAGTAGCTTATAAATGGACATAACACCATGTTGGTGTATGCAGAATATATACTTCAGAACACATCGATTTGTAAAATTCAAATTGACTGTATAAAGACAATTCATGAAAGCTAAGACGCTTCACCTTTTTTTCAATCTCAATCTTTTCTTTGTCATTAACGTCGAAGGTGAGATGGTTGCTCTTTGGTTGATACCCGTGTTTTCTTTGTATGATCTATCTTCTAAGGTGGTCTGAATTACTGTTTTTCGAATTTTCCCTTGACTCTTCGACCCAGTCGGATGCGAGATAGTTGCTCTTTGGTTGGTTCCAGTATTATCTTGGTATGATCTATCTTTCATGAATGTGGTCTGAACTGACGTTGTTCGTCGGGTGCTTTTGTTCTGCCTTGATGTTCGCGATGAACGTATCTCCTCTACAAATTCCACAACTCGTCGCTGTGATATTTCACTTATGCCTGAACTTATGGGCCTGTATAAAAAGAAAAGAATCATACGAAAAAGAATAAATTTTAACAAAAGATCCTGAATATTTCAATCGTATTTTTCTGTATCAGCTCATAGCTAGTATTTTAATATAACATTAAGCTCATAAAAACGTTTGATACACGTATAAGAATATTTCCAAAGATACACTCATAGTTATTTATTTATCAATCAAACTCTAAACAATTCATACTTGTGGCATGACAACAAAATTGTATTAAAACGAAAAACTGTTGATACACATTTGCAAATCACATTTTTTTTTGGATGATGATGATGATACAGTCTTTTCACACCTTTATATAAATACAAGAAAAGAACAATTTCGAACTTCAAAAGCTACCAAATGTATTATTACAAATCAACGTTCAAATTTCACACAGATCCGTGCAAATGCCTATCTATTATCAATTAAAACGAGCATAATTATGGAACAGTTTTTGGTTGATTTTAACTGTTTTGTACGGGATCTAGGTATTTTATTGGTTAGCTCAAATCAGTGTCAATATATTTGCATAAGAGATTTTGACGTAATCAATTTAACCGTTCACGAATGGAAAATATATTTGTTTTATGCATGCAATACATTACAAAACAGACAAAAAAACACAAACATTCGGACTTTTCGTGGTAATAACTTATAATATTAACACTGCGTTGCATGACATAAATTAAGCGATACTGGATTGAATAAAAGCTCTTGGAAAATATTAAATGAATAACAATAATAGAACACATGAGTGTGCAAAAATAAATCAAACTAAAGTGTTGGATAGTGGCTGTAATAGTTCATCCTTTTAATTTACAGTTGACACATGACCAGCATTGCTGAGATATAGCCCAGACAAAAACGCACTATGAACTAATGTTAGCAATGTCAAAGTATATAGGTCTGCGACAAGTTTCCCACAGAAGAACATGCTGGCCATATGTAACATTTCTCGTGAACCTATCTGCAAATGCAGTTGGAATTCTAGCAAGTAGCATACGCTATACTGGACAAGCTGGCAAAGAACGGCATACCGCATAATAAAAAGATGTTTAAAAGTTCACAATTCTGAGCAAAATATTTGGAGCAGAACGTCATGCACACCTTCATGTGCTTATTTTATAACAAGTTTAATTGTCAAAATATTTCCTAAAATAATTACAGAGAGTTGTATCGGACAATAATTCAGAAAGAACATAGTAATTACAGAATTTCACAATTGTTCTTAGAACACAGAGACAAATAATTGAAGCCACCGCCCAAACAGTATTTACACATCCTCTTGGTGATGACGCTTTCTTTAAGGTTTCGATGAATTCTAACCAGTAGTTACCTAGAGATGGCACAGGCAAATGTCATGAATTTGGCGTTATATGATAATTTCATGAATCTTCAAAGTCCCAAATATCTGACAAGAATTATTCAAGCAGAAAAGTATCAGTCGAGAAAGTTAGTTTTAAAAAGCTAGTCTTTTATTCAAGGCAAGTTACAAATTCTTTATATAATACAGTACGATACATACATGTACACAACGAAATAAAACATATACAAGAGTTGTTACAACACAGCGCCCTTGACTATTCTTGCGCGTTATTAGTATAACAGACGTTTTCTGTCAAGCACCTAATACTTTGACCAAAGACTTGGGAATTTAAGATCTTTAGAGGTAAAATAGTGCTTGTAATCTTTAATGAAAATTTATAAATTAAAACAAGAAATGTGACCATGTCAAGAAAATATAATTCCCCATTTTACCAGTTCATTTTGGCGAATTTAAATAAAATTGCAAGCAATGTCTGCATATAAGCTACCTACACAGAAAAGTACCGCATAATACATCACTCAAGACTTAAACATATTGCGCAGAAATCATATTCTATGTTAACAGTTAGCTTGACCCAACTAGCCCGAAATGCAACCCCAATCTCACGGCCGTTAATCACGCGCGCCACCTCTTTTTTAGATGCATTAATAAATGTCCAATGCTTCTTCCGAGGTGGCGCTCAGGTCCGGATGTTTCGAAATTTAATGGATAATTTTACAGGTGATTAGGTTTTATACGTTTGTTTAACATATTTCGCATAATTTTTAAAAATCGGCCAATGTAGTGCGATTCAGCGAGTATAAATTCATTCAAAGATATACAGAAACATAATATCACAACCCATTTCGAAACGTGAGGACCTTTATAAGTTGTGGCATGGGTGCATTCGTAAAATCAAATCTAAGTATTTTGCCTGTGTGACGAGCGAATTCCCAGCCAATTAAATCTCTAATTACCTAAAACGATTGCTTTAAACCTGTACAAATTTATGCGTGCACAAAAACATCGGCTTCTAGCCGATCTAATAGATAAATTAGCATTTTTCAAAAAGAAATGGAGCCAATGCCTAGGAGGTGGCGCTCAGATAAGTAGATGGCGCCAATGCACATTTATAGCTTTGTTAAAGGAAACTTTTTATGTACTGGTTTCTATTATGTTAACAGGACTTACATTATTTTGTGTAGGTTGACTACTTCAGCACATTTGAATCGCGTTCGTTTTTAATTTGAAAAAGTAGTTTTCTAATAATATCTTGATGGATATAAACGTTCGTCTTTGTAAGATAAGAACATTTAACAGGTATTATACAAAAAAGTTAACGGAATAATACCGAGCTATCTT
This sequence comes from Dreissena polymorpha, assembly GCF_020536995.1. Classification (NCBI taxonomy): domain Eukaryota; kingdom Metazoa; phylum Mollusca; class Bivalvia; order Myida; family Dreissenidae; genus Dreissena; species Dreissena polymorpha. Next base: position 112,822,476 of record NC_068355.1, read on the forward strand.
TATTTATTTGGAATGGATAGTGGGAAAAACTAAATATATGAGGCTTATTAAAATTCGTTGACCTTGGCATTTTTAGAAAGGGCCACAAATCATCGTATCAAGATTTATTATCTTATACTTATTCCGTGATTTAACAAACTGTATACCGGTACAAATATTGCTGTCGATGAATTATTTTGATAATATTGAACATTAAGTTATTGGCTTTATTGAGTATCAGAAGTTTTTGGTATATATCGTACAATATGTTTTATTTATGTTGGTGACTTCTTAATTGAGTTAATCACTTATATATTTTAAAGCGAGATTATACGATTTTGTCAAATATTAATGAATTTATATAAAATGTGTAAAAAACTTATTATATATATTTCAATATAAAATCAAATAGAAGTTCAGAAGAACATGTGTCGAAAAATGCGAAATAAGCCAGATATTTAATTCTGAAATCGAAAAAGGCTGTACAGTCGAATTCGCCAGCATGTATATCATGCATGTACGATGTGAATCTAAACTTAGTTTAACTGTTCATTTGAAATTCCTGCAACGATATATATTCATACGACACAAGAACACTTACTCTGATCCTAATAAAAAGACGAATGCTTCGGTTATTGTAGGAAAACATGTTCGTCACAATCGGCTTTGGGCGCTAATTTGCCTTTGCTGCATTTTATGAAATTCGTATTTAATGTATAATATTTATTGCCTATTTTGTGTTATTGTAACATATTTTATCAATATATTACAATTTAACAAAATTAAAAAATCGTATAATCTCGCTTTGCCCACTACTGCGCCGCTTTGAAGCCATATATTCGACCTTTGACCTTGAAGGATGACATTGACCTTGACATTTCACCAATCAAAATGTGCAACTGCACGAGATACACATGCATGCCAAATATCAAGTTGCTATCTTCAATATTGCGAAAGTTATCGGCAATGTTAAAGTTTTCGGACGGACGGACGGACTGACTGACAGACAGTTCAACGGCAATATAACACCCTACCTGGGTATAAAAAGTACATCTCATTTATTATAGAATCTGTTTATGTATTGTAAAGATTTGGGCCTCGGTATGTACGTTAAAAAATAAATTCAATATAACAAATAACATAATCTATCAAATGTACGTCATGTGATAATGCCATTGCGATACGACTGTTAATTGATACATCCTGCGTTAGCGCCACCTCGTATAATTAGCGCCATCTACAAAGCATTGGCTCCATCTATTTTGGAAAAATGCAAAATTATCTACTACGTCGGCAAGACGCCACTATTTTTGTGCATGCAGCATCTTATGTATGTTGTACGCAATCGTTTGATGCCATTAGCGATTTAATTGGGTTGAAATTTTCTCGTCACACAGGAAAAACTCATCGAAATGCTGTTAAAACTCCACCGTGCCACAACTTATAAAGCGGGTCGCGTTTTTAAATGGATTGAGAATGCATGTTTCTGTACATTTTTGGATGAATTAATATTCGCCGAATCGAACTACATTGCACGATTTAAAAAATAATGCGAACTATGTTGAAAAAAACAACGACATATAAAACCTAATCACCTTGTACAATTATCAATGAAAGTTGAAAACATCCGGGCCTAAATTACTTTTCTAATGATCTGGTGATAATTGTTGGGATATGAAGCGGATATGAGTATGTCTACAGATAATATTATCCAACGTTTATTCGGTCGATACACTAAAATAAAATGCGTGGTAAAATAAAATGTATTTTGAAACATGTTAATTTCATAAACCATAATGTCAATTCGAAACCCTGTTATGCTTTATTGGACGGTGTTTTAGTTTTTTATTCGGGTAATTATTTGTAAATAGAGTATGACCAAAAATAGGGACGCATGGATATGAGAAATAAATGACAAACGTTATGTTAATATTTGACGCTTGCTATTTTGAACTACGATTGCAAAGGGAGAAGTAGAGCGGCGTGTGTTCCGTAAATTGCAGACTAAGGACGCAGTGACAGAGATTGTAGACTAAGGACGCAGTGACACAGAGATTGTAGACTAAGGACGCAGTGACACAAAGATTGTAGACTAAGGACGCAGTGACACAGAGATTGTAGACTAAGGACGCAGTGACACAGAGATTGTAGACTAAGGACGCAGTGACACAGAGATTGCAGACTAAGGACGCAGTGACACAAAGATTGTAGACTTAGGACGCAGTGACAAAGAGATTGTAGACTCAGGACGCAGTGACACAGAGATTGTAGACTAAGGACGCAGTGATACAGAGATTGGAGACTAAGGACGCAGTGACACATAGACTAAGGACGCTGTGACACAGAGATTGTAGAATAAGGACGCAGTGACACATAGATTGCAGACTAAGGCGGCAGTGACACAGAGATTGTATACTAAGGACGCAGTGACACAGAGATTGTAGACTAAGAACGCAGTGACACAGAGATTGTAGACTAAGGACGCAGTGACACAAATATTGTAGACTAAGGACGCAGTGACCGAAAAAATGTAGACTAAGGAGGAAGTGACACAGAGATTGTAGACTAAGGACGCAGTTACACATAGATTGTAGACTAAGAAAGCAGTGACACAGAGATTGTAGACTAAGGACGCAGTGACACAGAGATTGTAGACTAAGGACGCAGTGACACAAATACTGTAGACTAAGGACGCAGTGACAGAGATTGTAGACTAAGGACGCAGTGACACAGCGATTGTAGACTAAGGATAAAGTGGCACATAGATTGTAGACTATGGACGCAGTGACACAGAGATTGTAGACTAAGGACGCAGTGACACATAGATTGTAGACTAAGGCGGCAGTGACACAGAGATTGTATACTAAGGACGCAGTGAGACAGAGATTGTAAACTAAGGACGCAGTGACACATAGATTGTAGACTAAGAACGCAGTGACACAGAGATTGTAGACTAAGGACGCAGTGACACAAATATTGTAGACTAAGGACGCAGTGACACAAAATATGTAGACTAAGGATGCAGTGACACAGAGATTGTAAACTAAGGACGCAGTGACACAGAGATTGTAGACTAAGAACGCAGTGACACAGAGATTGTAGACTAAGGACGCAGTGACACAGAGATTGTAGACTCAGGCGGCAGTGACACATAGATTGTAGACTAAGGCAGCAGTGACACAAAGATTGTAGACTAAGGACGCAGTGACACAAATATTGTAGACTAAGGACGCAGTGACACAGAGATTGTAGACTAAGGACGCAATGCCACAAGATTGTAGACTAAGGACGCAGTGGCACAGAGATTGTAGACTAAGGACGCAATGACACGGGGATTGTAGACAAAGGACGCAGTGACACAGAGATAGTAGACTAAGGACACAGTGACACAGAGAGTGTAGACTAAGGACGCAGTGACAGAGATTGTAGACTAAGGACGCAGTGACAGAGATTGTAGACTAAGGACGCAGTGACACAGTGATTGTAGACTAAGGACGCAGTGACACAGAGATTGTGGGCTAAGGACGCAGTTACACAAAGATTGTAAACTAAGGCCGCAGTGACACAAAGATTGTAGACTAAAGACGCAATGACACAGAGATTGTAGACTTAAGATACAGTGACACAGAGATTGTAGACAAAGGACGCAGTGACACAAAGATTGTAGACTAAGGACGCAGTGACACAGAGATTGTAGACTAGGACGCAGTGACACAGAGATTGTAGACTAAGGCGGCAGTGACACAAAGATTGTAGACTAAGGACGCAGTGACACAGAGATTGTAGACTAAGGACGTAGTGACACAAAGAGTGTAGACTAAGGACGCAGTGACACAGAGATTGTAGGCTAAGGACGCAGTGACACAGAGATTGTAGAATAAGGACGCAGTGACAGAGATTGTAGGCTAAGTACGCAGTGACACAGAGATTGTAGACAAAGGACACAAAAATTGTAGACTAAGGACACAGTGACACAGAGATTGTAGACTAAGGACGTAGTGACACAAAGATTGTAGACTTAGGACGCAATGACACAGAGATTGTAGACTAAGAACACAATGACACAGAGATTGAAGACTAAGGACACAGTGATTGTAGACTAAGGACGTAGTGACACAAAGATTGTAGACTAAGGACGCAATCACACAGAGATTGTAGACTAAGGACGCAGTGACACAAAGATTGTAGACTAAGGACGCAGTGACACAGAGATTGTAGACTAAGGACGCAGTGAAACAGAGATTGTAGACTTAGGCGGCAGTGGCATAGAGATTGTAGACTAAGGACACAGTTACATAGAGATTGTAGACTAAGGACGCAGTGACACAGAGATTGTAGACTAAGGACGCAGTGACACAGAGATTGTAGACTAAGGCGGCAGTGACACTAAGATTGTAGACTACTGACGCAGTGACACAAAGATTGTAGACTAAGGACGCAGTGACACAAATATTGTAGACTAAGGACGCAATGACACATATATTGTAGACTAAGAACGCAGTGACACAGAGATTGAAGACTTAGGACGCAGTGACACAAAGATTGTAGACTAAGGACGCAGTGACAGAGATTGTATGCTAAGGACGCAGTGACACAGAGATTGTAGACTAAGGACGCAGTGACAGAGATTGTAGGCTAAGGACGCAGTGACAAAAAGATTGTAGACTAAGGACGCAGTGACAGAGATTGTATGCTAAGGACGCAGTGACACAGAGATTGTAGACTAAGGACGCAGTGACAGAGATTGTAGGCTAAGGACGCAGTGACACAAATACTGTAGACTAAGGACGCAGTGACAGAGATTGTAGACTAAGGACGCAGTGACACAGCGATTGTAGACTAAGGACGCAATGACAGAGATTGTAGACTAAGGACGCAGTGACACAAAGATTGTAGACTTAGGACGCAGTGACAAAGAGATTGTAGACTAAGGACGCAGTGACACAGAGATTGTAGACTAAGGACGCAGTGACACAGAGATTGTAGACTAAGGACACAGTGACACAGAGATTGTAGACTAAAGACGCAGTGACACAAAGATTGTAGACTAAGGACGCAGTGACACAGAGATTGTAGGCTAAGGACGCAGTGACACAAAGATTGTAGACTAAGGAGGCAGTGACACAGAGATTGTAGACTATGGACGCAGTGACACAGAGATTTTAGACTAAGAACGCAGTGACACAGAGATTGTAGACTAAGAACGCAGTGACACAGAGATTGTAGACTAAGGACGCAGTGACACAGAGATCCAACGTGTTCCTGTAATACCAGCATTTTTCGTCTGAATTTTTCCACCAAACTGCTTCCAATAAATAGTAAAATAGAGGCAAAAGCGATCTCTGGACTGACCACAATAGTTGTTATATTGGGCACTTTCGAAACACATGTGTGAGTATGCAACATAAAGCAGACTTTAACTAACCAACAACTTTGCATGAATTGAACGCTATCTGTTCTGGTAGGAATAGTCATCAGGTTTCGATACGTTGATGCAGGTGAAAGACGCGTGACAATGCGGGACGTAGATGCAGGCAATGGAACGACACTAGAAATAAACGCGTTGAATCTAGTGGTTCCACGCAACCCATGTTTCATGTATGGCCGTACATCGCCTAGCATTACGTTACATGTCGTTAACATGTAGATTAATGACCTTGTCAAAGTATCGTTTTTGCAATAATGTTCTTGTCATAAAGTAAATGTTATTTATGTGCATATCTATTACATCTACCAAAAGAATAAGCTTAGAACCATATTCACACAATATACAACTATTTTATCATACATATCCATGTTGTCCTTGAATTATCTTTACTCGAGGCTGCTTTAACCGTTAAGATACAATTTAAAACAAATAAACAAGCTTTTAATTTACCCTACAATAATTAAACCACTTTTCAATGTATGTTCTATTGTTGTTGTTTTTTGTTAGTTTTGTTTTCAAAAATGAATCGGGAGAGACTATTATGGTCAAAATATCAGAATATTGAAGGAATTTCACTCGTGTAAGACCGCCATCATTCAGGGTACGTTTGATGTACGTTTTACTCGGGGAACCAGACAGCTTTAACAGTGAATACATGACCCTGTATTATAACAATTACACTTCGTTACGAGTATTCAGGTTAAGATAAACCTTAAACTTCGGCTTTTGCAGTCATAATCAATATTTATCGACTGTAATTGTATAATTTACAGTTTATGTTGCAATAAAATTCTTCATTACAACTTCATACAAACATTACTTTTGCTATTTAAAAGCGAACTCTTCAAAAAATACTTCAGCTGGTGTGATAACGACCTGGTATGCGTTCTCGTATAAGTCGGCAATTGGCCTTTCATTGTCGAAACAAAGGTGTAAAACATACGGAAAAGTGAAATGTTTACTATAATGACAAAGCAATCTACCCAATGCCAGTGTTTTGAAACTATGTCTCAATACTCCTAAGTCATTGTACGGACCGCATTTACCAACAACCGATTTGGTTTACATTTACATTTCATGCAACAATAATACGCATAAACTTCCATCAAAGTCAACCTTTGTATTGGTTTTGAATACCCTTCGACAATTATTGACCCAAACACAAGTCTGCCCTCGAACTGTGAATCAACTTTTAGTCGAAATCTTTCACATTTAATTAGCTTTCCACAGTTTTCCATAGTTTTTACCAGGCATAGAATTAGGTGCTTTTGGTAAGTTCCAGTCAGTTTGACTACATGATTCCCGTACGAATCCAATACACATCATAACAAATATTTATACGATGTTCGTTTAACCTACTTCTAAGGGCTTTTTCAGTTTTTTTTCTCAGAAAAGTGTTTCCAACCACAGAACGCGGGGCAACCTGTGTGCCATGTTATGGAAATGGAGAATAAAAACATAAAACATGAAGATATTAAAGGGCCTAGCAAGCCTCTGAAACCTGCCCCAACTATTTCATCAAATAATTAAATCTTCATTTTATTTGACGACAAACGACCACTTCAAACTTTTAGAACAAAACGTATTTAAACTCATTTATTCGTTCATGTTTAATATATATAACAACAAACACTCATGTGGAGATATAAAATTATAGTTTTTCCTAACGAAAAAGTTTATTTAAATAGTGTTTATTTCTTGTCGACCTATTTCTAAAACGGCAAACAATAAAAAAGTACACTTCATTTATCACAAAGATACACACGTATCTAAAACATATTTACATATTGCACTCCTCGTTTTTCTGCAGCTGAACAAGCCTAGCAGTGGCCTCAATCATGTATTTCTCTCTTTCCATGATATCGGTCAGTTTTCCCTCCTCCGCACTGCTGGTACACAGCACTATGAACTTGCTGTCCTTCTTGCGCGCTCTCCCACGCATCTGCACAAGCGCAGTGACAGTTTTGGGCGGGTACATGCTGATCACGCGGTCACATTCCGGCCAATCAACGCCTTCCTCTGCGACCGATGTGGCGACGACCACCTACGTAGAGAAGAACACGAGAGTTTCATATTGATAAATCAAATAACGTTCCAAATTCTTTACTTATATGCTTAAACAAAATATACAAATCGCGTAGAAAGAATGAAACCTGGCACAAGCTGAGAAGGGTTGACATGTTAATTGTACATAGACGACAGTGCCAAAGAATATCAAAACAAACGTTTCGTTTTTCGCTTTTAATTCTTACAGATTAAAAACTCCTACATTCAAAATACTTGTCATATCTCGAACATATTCAGCAAGCGAATTGTTAAGTATACACCAAATATGTAGCGTTTTAAAAACTCGTGAAATTGTTTGTTAAAATAATTCAGAAAATAAAGACCAATTCGTCTGATAAGAAAATTACTCAAATACATAAAATGTAAGTTCAAATACGAGTTATACCGGTAATGTCAAGAATTAAAATGCATGTATTTATAACACTATATTGAATTCACAAGCATAACAGTTTTGGATTTACACTACAAACGCAAACATACCCAAAGTATTAAATGACGTTTCAAAAACTTGCCTGATACTTGTTCTGTTTTATTTCTTCCAAGACGCTCTTCTGTTGCTTGACACTCATTCCCCCAGCACTGGAACCTGTCGATCCGTGGCCTACCATTGTGGTAGTGAGTAGCCCCGCTCGCTGCATACGCTCCGACCGCTACATAGAATGGTATACGCGAAAATGTATCTCACACACATGTGTACAAATACTTAGAGCGTTCTCATATGTTTCAATGGACTCAAACCATTTTTAAAACTCGGCCAATGCGTCATTCGAAAAAGGGTCTGAGCGAGTGCAAGTTTCAAGTATGTTGGACAAAAATGTGACCGTTTTAGTTTTCATAAGGTTTTACAAAAGCCATATATGGAAAATTGCCCAACTCTGACCCCCCCCCCCCCTTCTGACACGCGTGTTTTTAGACCTTCTTGCATACATGTTTCATGCATGCAAACACTGGCTTGTCACAATGACATACATCTTGTGAATGGGGTAAAACTTTTAATAAACAACCAACACTCGAAGCCCTAACAAACATATTCCACGCATCGTGCATGCAAATACTGCCATATGTTTTATATGATGACAATGTAATCAACATTTCACTTGAAAAGTTTTAAGATAATAAACAAAACGCATAGCCCTTACATTTATGCGCCGTCAGTGCAAATACTGGACATTTGTTAAGGATAAAGAACCTAGTAAACAACCAACAATGTTACATTAAAAAATCTCATTTTAAAAACGTTCAAAAAGTATGTTGATTAAATGGAATTGTAAAATAAAGAATTTAAACAACAGAATATCACTTGAAACCAATGAATTAAAATTTATCATCATTTTTCCTTAATTGTCATGTTATTGCCTGAAATGTTGTATTTTCTTAAGTTTATTCAGATAGGATAAAAAACGTTTCTTGTTATTTATCTACAACAAATAATCATCACATCATAATCGTCATTATAACCATCATTATCATCTAACTTATCATTTTAATCATCTTCAAAGAGAACCGACTTTTGGCAATGCGTCAGAAGAAATACTATAAATACTGAATAAAGACCATGAATGTTATATACTATGCATTAGATGCATTCATAAGAAATGTTGCTTTTTCCTTACAAGTAATGCTTCTCTGTATAAACAAGGATTTCTTAACGGAAGAGCAACGCTTATTTGTAAATTTCATGATGACAAAAAAAAGGCAAGTGCTCATGAGATTCGTATGGCTCACTTTTACCATTAAACCAATATTTCCCAAATCTCTGGCGATATTTTTTTCAACAAACCAGAACCATTTGTTAACTAGCCCTGGATATACAGTAATTAGAACATAATATGGCGGCCATGTTTCTTTTGAACGGACCGGGGTTCTTTCCAAACTTGGCCGAAATACCATTTGAACAAGTAGAGGACTTCAAGCAAGTTTGATGAAAATTGAACATAAATGTGACTTCTCTAATGTTAACAAGTTTCAACTATAGAGGTAAAGCCCGCCCCATGGCGGGCGTGTTTTTCAACGGACCAAACCCAGTGTCGTACCTTATATCATAAGAACAACCGTTCTGAAAACAACCTCATGATTAGACCCAAAATCTGACTTCTGGAGAAATAAAAAGTCATCGAAATCACAATAAATAAAACTGCCTCGTCTTTTGTCTGCCGGTGTTTTTAATCGCACCGAAATCGTTTTCAAAGCTGATATAGCATTAGAACAAATGTTCTGAACAAATTTCGTTCAATGGACTAAAATACAGATTTCTAGAGTGAACTCAAACTTTATCTTGAGTTTGACCTAGTGACCTATAGTTTACCCCGCGTTAACCAGTTTCGAATTTGGTTGAGATATTATTTAGACAAACATTCTGACAAAGTTTTATGAAGATTCGACCATAAGTGTTGTCTGTAGAGTTTAAACAATGTAACATGTGGATGACAGACATCGAACGAACATGGACGAACGACGGACAAAGGCGATTGCAAAAGCTCAAGATGAGCACGTTGTGCTTAGGCGAGATAAAAAAAAACGTATATAGCAAAATGTTACGTAACTCAAAACGGCTTCGGAATTAATCCGCTATCATGATTGATTATGCTGAAAATGACCCAATAGCAAGTGAACGAATAAATCGCAAAAAAACAATAATGCATGCTAGGTAGTCATACCTTTAGCAGGTCTGTCAAATGGAAAGCCGTGCCCCTTTGTTGGACTAGCACAAGTGATATGGTATTACCACCAGAGAATGAATCGTCACGTTCGATACCGGTCAAAATGTCGATCAAATGTTTGACGTGATTATCGAGCGGCATGTTCGGCATATTCACTGGAGGGGATTCAATGAAGAATAGGTCCCTGTCGCACATTTGCAATTCAACTAGTGTCTCGGTTGGAAGGCCGATTGATTTGGCAAAATTGAAGTTTGCTTTTCCAAGTTCATCGAGATCTCTTAGAGCACAGTAAACGCCACCATCCAGCAGACTACTCCGGGCCATACAGACCCCTTGTGTGTGAGATCTAAGCATGGAGAACTGAACTTCTTCTATATTGCTGCTTGGCTTAATGTCATTCAAGCTGTTCTGAATATTATCTAGCTCTTTGGAAACAAAATCATCAGCTAACATTCGTATCACAGCTTCTGCAGTGCCTGGTTTCAGTTTTTTGTCAATGGCCACGTAAATTCTTATATCCGACACCTCTGCGAGTCTTAGCACACAGTACATGATGTATATATTGAGTTCCTTACTAAAGCTCTTCTGAAAACCAAATTGAGAGTCTTGGTCCGAGTCCTCTTCACCATCCATCGGTGTCCGTGTTTCCATGTTAGCATTCGACTGATAGCTCTCTAGAGTGGCTTTACACTTGGGCTCCTCAACAATGCTCATGCGCGCCTTGCCTAAGTTTTCAACAAGTTTTACAAGCATTCCAAAGCTTTCCTGTACATTCTTTTTACCAGCCGGTGAAGCGGTCAGAGCCAATACCTTTGGTTTAATTGTGTTTTCTTTCCGCTGATAGTTGGTCAGTAGCTGATTAAATGGATGGTCCTTATCACAATGGTGCGCCTCGTCAAATACAACTAGGCTAAAATCCTCCCAACGGACAATACCTTTGTCTAACAGATTTTGACAAAACGCTGAAACATGAATTTGAAATCAGTTATAAAAACACTTGAAATTAGTACCTGTACGAATATATTTTTGCGATTACGGGTCTGTGAGATACTACACGTTCTATTTTACTTCATCAATGACATGCCTTCACAATTATTGAACATTATATTGTCACAGTAAAACACATGCATAGCAGCTTTGAGCAGTACAAGTAGAATCGAATCTTACAGTATACTACCATATGTCTGTTTTGATCACTGATTTGGAAGTGGGTGGTAAGCATAACCATATGTATTGAACTTTGTTAGACGATATGATAATTCTATAAATATTACTCCGCATTTGAGAGGTCAATTCAGAGCATTGATAGTTTCAGTACCATGGCTTGAATAATTATTTCATCGTTTACATAGGTTTACCTGTTTGAAAAGTTAAACAGTATGTATACACACCTGCCGTCACAACAATGACGTCATGTTTCCACAGAGGTACGCCACCTGTCGACTGTTGACCCATACAAAGGGCCGCAATGCGTAAGCGTCTTTCTACAAGCTCCGTGCAGTCTTCTGTTTCATCATTAAATCTGTATGAGAATGTGAAACGCATTGAAAATCACTAATTATACTCCGTAAACTTACCTTCTTATCAATCGAGCAGATTTATTCACCTAGTGCATGGCATTGAACATTACATTCTCTATTACACATATCTTATTAAAACAGACCGTCAAAACGTCACCCATCTATATAATGCGCAATATAATGCGAGGCAAATGTGTTACGAAATGTAGTGAAATAAATATTTAAACAAGTAGACTAATTTGTTATTACAACGAATTGAAATGAAACATTACAATTTAACAAATCGCACCTTTCATCTCGTTAACAAGCAACACAATGTAAACACAAACACAATATACATATTCACGTACCTGTAAAACGATCTTTCTCCAATCTCCCTTTGGATGTATTTCGACTGTTGCAATACGAGAAGCACTTTGTCTACAAGGAACAACACATTCCTCGTTGGAAACTTCTCAAGCATCGCGCTGATCGTCATCACTGATACCAATGTTTTACCTGTGCCTAAAATTTAAAGAGACCTTCTTAATGCAAGTTTAACATCACGTATATTAATAGCTTTCCCATCATATTCTGAGAAATTGTTGTGGCCACAGGCTGATCTGGGAAGATACTGTTCGCACATGCATTAAGCCCGGTTTTTCCAGAGCGAGGCTCATATAGTTTTGCATTTTCTAAACTTCGCTTTATTGTTTCCATGGTTAACGTAATCCAAAATATTAAAGGTATCAATTATTGATGAAAATTGTTACATAAAGTCATACGTACTATATCCAATAAATATTTGTCATAGAGATCGAACAGTTTTTATACTTTCGTCAAAACATGGTGTATTGAACAGTACTACCATACCCAAATTAGGATATATACAATCTAGTCATGAACGTACACTGATACTACAATATGCTTACCAGTAGGGAGGAAAACAAGAACATCATTTGCCATTGCTTTTCTGTACAGCTCTAACTGGTAGTTGCGTGGTTTACTGACGGTGTATGGAACATGATTTGATGCGAAATCCAATGCAGGCAGATGTTCGCGCACAGGGGCAGGCTCCGTGCACACTTTCGACAGATGACGCTTTCCTTTCATGTGCGCCTCATAACTGTCTTGAGTGTTCATAGGCGCCTTGCATGTGTGACAGTAGTAGTTGTGTGTAGCAGCATAGGGATTCGTACAGGTCGAGGCTTCAGTCCTTTTTGACGGATGATATACGCCTGTCGCTGCTTTAAAATTGCTTTCCTGTTTGCCAACGTTTTTGTTCCGTGTTGCGTATGCAAGGTCTGAAGGCATACCTCGTTTAACGTTACTATTTGTACAGTTGTCAGTAGGAGACCCAGAATCTTGTTCCAAAACTTGAGCATATTTGTGCAGAAGAGCCACGCGTGTTGTTGTTACTTCGGGCTCAATTCTTGATTTTGTGTAGTGTGACTGACAATCTTTAAGTTCTGTTGGCAAATACTCTGCTGGAAACAGTTCTTCTTGTAGGAACTCGTCAAGTGGCGATTTATAACCAGCGTTTGATCTGTCCCCAATATGATCTCTATCATGTGATGCATTTTTTGAGTTCTCAGCCCATGTTTGGTGAGTTTGTATCATATGCGTCTGAAGCTGTTCAACGGTGATGGCTTTCGAGCCACAGACGGTACACTTATGCCAGCTAGTCTTGTCGAAAGGATTGCCTTTTGCTGGATGAACAGCGTCTTGTGCGTGTTTGGAACGCATGTGAATCTCTAAATGCTTGAACGTGTTTGTTTTTACACCACACGTCGGACATACGCACCAAGCGGTTCGATCTGTCGATTCTATTATCGGTAGTTCACTTGAAATTCCAGCGGCCTTTCTATGCTTCGCTCCTTCTAAATGTTGCCTATAATTGTCTTCTCCAGAGCAAGGAACTTTGCATATATCACAATAGAAAACCTTAACCGGCACGTCTATTTCTTCGATTGCATGCTTCGCCTTCATATGAATGAGTAAGTGCTCAGACGTGTTGCATTGTGTAAAACATACAGAGCACGTGTGCCAGATGGTTTTGTCTATCGCGTCAAAAGCACTTGTAGTCGTATTTTTCATATGTTTCGCACCTTGAAGGTGTTGCTGATAGTTGTCATAACCAGATATTGTGACACTGCAAGCGTCGCAAACAAAAACTCTCTTTGATGGCTGTAGATCCGCTACGCTAACAGTGCTAACTGGCCTTCTTGTCTGTTTATGTTGTTGCGCCTTCAAGTGGTTCTTTCCGCTAACATGTTGTTGCATATGTTGTTCGGAAGTGAAATCTACCCGGCATAAAAAGCATCGTCCTGTTCCAGTTAATGTATCAAAATTGTAATCTGCAACTGGTGTCTGTTCAGCAGCTGATGTTGGTTCTTGACTTAAATATGACAAATACGATCCTCTTGGATGTACCTGCATTCCAGCATCAAAGATATTACATTCGCTACTGAGATTGCCGTCGCTGTCCGAAGGTGAAGAGACAATCCGATGCTGAGAATAAATATTTGCCTGTGAACAACTGGCGTTTTCAAACATTGGCCGATTGGAGTTTGATAAACCATTTATTCCCGAGGGCACTAAATTATCCCTCGCGTTTAGTGGTCTATATACCGGTTCAACCGCACTCAACTTTACAGTATCATTAAAGCTTGAAACATTTCTGGCACTGACCTCGGTCTTCATTCCTTGTTTGAGAGCCGTGTCTTCTCGTTCAGTTTTCAGAAACATTCCTCCTAATGACAATGTCTGTCTCTGTTCAAGTATATCCAAAACCCCTCTTCCTCTCCCTATACCCGTCGTATAACTGTCAACTGGATTTACAACAACCCGAAAAGGAGCAGTGACCCTGCTGCTTCGACCAGAACTAGCGTCAGATTCAAACGAACTCAAACTCAAGTGACTTAAATTATCTGTTGTGGTAGATTGCATGTCTTCTTTGATCTTTCCCTCATCTGTCTCCCTGCTTTCTTGTCTTTCAAAGTTTAGGCCTCGATTGCCATGACGATCAGATTCAAAAGGTTTTATGTTCAAATCGCTTACTGTCGACAATGTATTGTCATCAGTGTTATCGTTTCGTACCAATGGCTTGAACGCTTGCATTTCTTGCTTTACGAATGTTTCAGCACGGTCGATGTTGACATTTTTAAAACTGGAAGTACGAGAATCGCTGGTTGGTGAACGATTCTTTATATTATTGTTCTTTGTGTTTTTAGCATGTGCTTGACTTTTAAAATGATCGTCGGCACTTTCCGGCCCCGAGAAATAATTAATATTACATGCATTACAACCCAACGGCTGTACAGCCCCACTTTTCTCTGCTTCAAATCTTCCATTGTCATTTCTGTGCTTTTCTCCAATCATATGCGCATCTTGTGTTTCGGGCCCAGTGAATCCGGCATTACATACGTCACGAAATAAATCGCTTACCGATCCCAAAGGCAGATCTCGAGAATAAGCCTCGGCCCCCGACACTTGCTGACCTGTATTTTCAGTTGATTCTCTTACGAAAGTTTTGTCTTGATAATCGAGCCTACGAAAAACATTGCATCTCTCAGAATTTGTGTTGGTTGTCGATGCTGGTTTGTTGTTTCTTACGGCCCATTGCAGTGCTTTCTTTTGGTGATTTTTACCATTTAAATGACTTGATGCGTGGGATGGTGATGTTAATTCTAATTTGCACACATGACAAAAGCCTCGCTTACCATCAAAATCATATTCGTTATTAGTAGAGCGATCTTTTGAATGCGTCGAATTTGATCTCGAACTGCAATCCATGCCGCGTTGCTTTTCAACCATTGCATTGTGTCTCGGTGATATTAAATGGTTGTTCAATACATCAGCTGTGTCACATCTTATCTTACACACACTGCAATAGTGCCCACCTGAAAAAAAATGAATATCGAATATGAAGGCTACTAAACACTTAACAACCGTACATTTTGTCACAAAGAATTGAACAACCAACACTCTGCGTTGAAAAAATGTCCTGATTTGTTTGGACGAACCACTGTTGTCTCTTTGAACATGCCATCTCCAGATGATGATCATCTTTGACAAGTCCATTACAATGTTTGCCGTATTAATAAGCAGATTACAGTCTGAACAAATCTATTTTGCTTATTAGTTTAACATTGACTTTGAGCTTGGAACTGAAATATTAGCTTGCGCTTGCACCACCATTGGCTTACATGGCACACACTATTATAAACAATGTTTATGTCATGTTACCAGGAAAGTATATAACAGTAACATTTGATTTATTGCACTGCTTATAAATACCATCCTAATATAAATGTCATTTAAGCGATACTGGTTTTCAAGTCAAATATTACTGTGATTTGAGCGAGACTGGTTGTCCAGTCAAATATTACTGTGATTTGAGCGAGACTGGTTGTCCAGTCAAATATTACTGTGATTTGAGCGAGACTGATTTTCCAGTTTCCGTCTATGTTCTGCGCTGGCGAAGTGCTGCTGGGCAGGGACATGTCCTGAAAACGTCTTGATGCAGACATCGCAGCTTAACGGTATGGTAGCCATTAACAAGTACAGCGACCCAGGGGGTAAGTAACTGAGAGTTCGATTATTGCAACTACAAAAAAGATAATCATCTTGGTATTTTATTGTTCATATTAGTTGACATGTTTTGTTTGTTATTTCATCATCAATGTATTTGATCGTTGTGCTAGGTAAATGGTCATTTTCAAAGAACCTACTATAGAAGTCGACCGTTTAAAAGGTATTTTTGTCCGTTAAAGTGGTAAATATCGGTAGCGATTTGCTATAAGGGCTTTTGGGAGTGCAGTCATTATCAGAGGCTCTGAGGCATTCGCATCTCTGTGAGTGAGGCAAGTCGGACAATAAGTGACGTTTGTTATTTGCATAGACATGCCATGCCAAACAACGAATATGTGGCACGTTAAAGTGTCAAGTGTGCCGAATAAACATTTTGTTCCAGTTCATTTCGCAGAAGCTTAGGGATGGCCCATGAGAGACCTCTGAATATCAGACCATTCTCCGAGGTTAATTCGTTACCGTGATTGAAATATTCTGCTATGTTTCGATCGAATTAACTTGTAGCCCTAGTTATAGCCCGTTTTTAATTTTATGATTTTCGCGTTTATTGTGATTTTTTGTTAACACAAGTCTTCAATCTTTGACCGGAATTTGTTGATAAACCGTGTACACATGACTATCGAGGCGTTCGATTATTTGGGGATATGTGTCTTGCAACGTTTTGCGCAAATAACGCCATGTTATTTATGAGTCATGGCATGCTTTCGACCTGTTCGCGGCTGTCTGTGGTCGGCATTTTGAAATTGGCTAAATTTTCTTTGGGTCGGCTTGCCGGTGTCAGAAATCACGTGACCAAAGTTTGGTACTGACTTTTTATGGACCTAAACTCAGATGAATATAAACTAATAAAACAGAACAGCACAATCAGCTCCGGTGTAACCACTAACCACAAGGAAAATTAGGCGGCCGCCTAGTGCGGCAAAATTATGGGGCGGCAGTGTGGAACTTTGAGCTACCATGATACTATGCTCTTTGAGACTTGTTTTTATTAAATAGTATGCAACTATTGTAAATATAAATCGAGTAAAAATCTGAGCATAATTAAATCTAAGTTATCTATGATTGACCCCTTCAAAATTATAAGAATGCTTATTTAAGTACAACTGTAAATACAACATGTATAATGTTTACGAAACATAAAAAACACTTGTAAATTCAAACATGTTATTCTAATTTCTAAATAAGAAGATCAGTTGAAAGAAATATGCAATCTGCATACATAATTCCATCATTCATACAAAGATAAAGTAATTAAACAAGGGCTGTTTGTAAAACATGCATGCCCCCCATATGGGCTGTCCGTTGTAGTGGCAGCCATTGTGTGAATACAATTTTTGTCACTGTGACCTTGACCTTTGACCTAGTGACCTGAAAATCAATAGGGGTCATCTGCGAGTCACGATCAATGTACCTATGAAGTGTCATGATCCTAGGCAAAAGCGATCTTGAATTATCATCCGAAAATCATTTACTATTTCGGGTCACCGTGACCTTGACCTTTGACCTTGTGACCTCAAAATCAATAGGGGTCATCTGCAAGTCATGATCAATCTACCTATGAAGTTTCATGATCCTAGGCGTATGCGTTCTTGAGTTACCATCCGAAAACCATTTTACTATTTCGGGTCACCGTGACCTTGACCTTTGACCTAGTGACCTCAAAATCAATAGGGGTCATCTGCAACTCATGATCAATCTACCCATGAAGTTTCATGATCCTAGGAGTATGCGTTCTTGAGTTATCATTCAAAAACCATTTTTACTATTTCGGGTCACCGTGACCTTGACCTTTGACCTAGTGACCTCAAAATCAATAGGGGTCATCTGCGAGTCATGATCAATGTACCTATGAAGTTTCATGATCCTAGGCCCAAGCATTCTTGAGTTATCGTCTGACAACCACATGGTGGAAGGACCGACAGACCGACCGACCGACATGAGCAAGCAATATACCCCTCTTCTTCGAAGGGGGGCATAAAAATGTTCAAAAAGTTTTTGAAACATTCAACATGTTTTTGTAATTTCTTAACTGAACAGATTTCCATCAAAAACACAATACATGGGGTTAGTGTTGTGCATGGCTATGATATTAGTCAATAAAAACAAGTTTCGCTACCAAATGTTTAGATCTTTAATGTCATATTTGAAAGTGATTTTATCAGAAAAGTTGATTTTTCGTTATAATTAGATTAGTTTTCAGTCAAAATAATGTTTTTTACTAATTAATAGCATAGTCACGCGCTGACCACCTGTGAAACACAATCCACCATCTATAAACACATTAAATAATTAAATGCACAGAAAATATACCTTCTCAACAATTTTGAAGACTTCCGCTAAATCATATTCATATAGTCAACTTTGTAAAACCTACATTAATTATAATATGTGGAATTTCATCAGGAATTTCAAAACGAAAGTAAAAGTAGAAAGTTAATAGCAACACATCACTTGCACTGTATTTTTTAAACTAAACTCAATGTGGTAAAATGGTATAAAAAGCGTGATATAATGCATTCAAGTTATAACTTTAACGAAACTGCGCATACATTGATGCATACATTGATGCAATTAAAAAAATGTCCTAAATATCGAGATAACGAAAGTCGAAAGTCTTGCTTCTGTTGGTAGCCGCATTTCGCAAAAAAATCAAAATTTTGATATCCATTGAAATATTTTTTTCTAACGAACAGCTTTTATTTTATTAGTAAGCAATTTCTTCTTATACAAATATGAGATGAAGAAAAAAAAATTCGCTGTTTCTTGTGTGGCCTCTGAAATAGGTTATTATGGCAACAAGCAAGATGGCGTCCTCCGAACTCGTAAGAGTTGTTTATGTGTTTGTATAAACTGTATTGCTAGGATAAACCGATCTATTTAATTAAAGTAACTTTTTTGTGGTGATATCTAGCCATTATAACATTACATGTTTGTTAGTTATTCAATATTTGTTTATTACGTAATAAATCTTCATAAACCGTAAATTCATACACATCGGAAGTGGGTGGGGAAGAAGATGAAACGTTAAGCTGTAATATTTAGGCTTTTTAGTATGAAGTCATTCTTCTCACGATCTTTATCGTTGATATTTTATTTTTTCAAGATTTATAAGATATCATGTAAATAAAGGCCTCCGGCCCAAAATACAGCATTCATTTACAATTTCATAATGATAAATTCCACCTTGTAAAATTGTTTTAAACTGGTGTTTTAACAAATACACATTTTCAAAATGATTCAAAATCTGTGTTACCAGTGCATACACCTATAAAATAACCATAAAATCGTTCCATTATTTTAATTGGCCAATATTGATCAATCATTTATTCGATAAAAGGCCAAAAAGATAATAGGTCCGCTTGGGAAAAAAAAACAGGGTCGGTAGATAGGGATGTTGTTTTTGGTACTAGAATGGAAGGCTACTTAGACTATAATAAGAAAAACATTATTTATATGCTTTGGCTTGATATTACATTTCTTTATGAACAAATTAATTTTTTTGCAACTCCAATAAAAGTTGAGGGTTGGCGCTGATTCGGGTGACAAGGTCGGGCGACCGAAACGGACCTTTTTTTTTTGCCCCACTTTGATCATTT
>NC_068355.1:112842397-112974897 GCF_020536995.1 Dreissena polymorpha
ACATCAAAGGTCACAGTGACCTTGACCTTCAAATGAATTGACCTTGAAAGTCCAGTGGTTACGTACTATTCTGGTCAACCTTGACTTCAAGTGGCAAGACTCTAGTCCAAGCATACCAAAGTTATAACAACTTACATTTTTAAACATTCAAGGTCACAGTGCCTTGACCTTCAAATGAATGACCTGAAAGTCCCTGGTTACTTACTAGTTTCATGGCCAACAGTCAGGGCAAGTTTCGGACTCTAGTCCAGCATATACCAAAGTTATAACAACTTAAACTTTTATATTCAAGGTCACAGTGACCTCACCTTCAAATGAATGACCTTGAAATGACCAGTGGTCATCTGTTAATCCTGCCAACCTTCATGTCAAGTGAAGACTCTAGGTCCAAGCATACCAAAGTATACCATGAAATAAGAACTTTACATTTTTACATTCAAGGTCCAGTGACCTTGACCTTCAAGGAATGACCTTGAAATGACCAGTGGGTTAACTAAACTAGTTATGGCCAACCTTCATGTCAAGTTTCAGACTCTAGGTCCAAGCCTACCAAGTTATAACAACTTTACATTTTTATTGAAGGTCACAGTGACCTTGACCTTCAAATGAATGACCTTGAAATGACCAGTGGTCATCTGTTAATCTGGCGAACCTTCATGTCAAGTTTGAAGACTCTAGGTCCAAGCATACCAAAGTTATACCATGAAATAAGAACTTTAACATTTTCGAGCACGCCGCCCCCCCGCACCGCCCTCCTGCCCCCCGCCCGACCGACAACATCAATCTATAAGCCGAGATTTTTCGAAAAAATCCGGCTAAAAAGGGCACATAATTCTGTCAAAATGCATGCCAGAGTTATCTTACTTTGCCTGCCCAGTCCCCTCGATAGTAAGTAAGTGTACCAAGTTTGAATGCAATAGCATTGATACTTTCTGAGAAAAGTGGACCTAAACGCAAAACTTAACCGGACGCCAAGTGATGACAATAGCTCATAATTTTTTTTCAAAAAATAGATGAGCTAAAAATAATCAGAAGAACGTATCTGGAATCAGTTGAATGGTAGTTTATCACTATTATTATTGTTTTACCCAAAACCGCTATAAGCATGTCTACCATTTTGCCATGACAGCATCACCTGTTACTGTAGGACAATCACATTCTCTAATAAACTTAACAAAACTCCAACAGAAATATAACTACTTTTCTGGCTGGCGACTTGAGTAGTTGCACTTGTGCGACCTCTTAGTCTTAGTCTTGCTAAATCAACGTTATTTTGCGTTTGACATATTGCATTAGATTAGTGGTTGAGCTGGACTTAGCGAACGCCACATCCGTTACACTTTGCTTTAGTGGTAGGGCTACCATCCCGAAACCCAAAATACTGCCACACTTTTGATTTTAGCTTCTTAGGCGCATCTGATAATTTCAATTGTCGGCAACACTTGTTCAGCCATTTTGACGCTTTTTTCCGAAAGTAGACCGTAACGGGCTTATTGATTGGATGACTAAAATAATTAGCAAACGCGCGCGTCGTAATTACAGGTAAAGATAAAACCTACACCTTGCTGTATCAATAGGAAGAATACAACCACTTCACGTATCTATATGTATATATGTTAAAGAATCGAATCGAATTTGGTAGGTTTGGTATCGTAATCGAATCGAATGGAATCGTTGCATTTCTAAACCCAACTAGACATTTCTTACACTTTTCAGCTCATAAGAAAGAGAAATGGCTATATGCAAACAGCATAAACCCATAACAGCCTGCGCGTAAACGAGCTAAAATTAACAGGTGTTAACTAAATTAACTAAATTAACTCGAGCTACTTGCGGTCTGTTAAGGTTTTATGCTGTTTGCTGCTCATTAGTTTTGCAGGGGTGGAAATAATGCCTTGCACACATTAATAATCTAGTAAGAAAGGTCTTGAATTTAATTCGAATTTATTTGGACTACAAAGGCATCTAAATGCATAAATACATGGTAAAGGGTTAATTATAGTTAGTAATGTTTCATACCTTTCATTTCTAAGACCTTTTGGAACTCTCCAATGTCAGGAGAATCAGAGAGGAGACGCAGGTAGTTGTCAATGAACACCTTGGCAGGCTCATGGTGTGACATCATCACCTGAAGAATATTCAAATGCTTCTATATATGGGGCCTCGTCTGCACCGGCTAATATGGGACAAATCTTTAGGCACAAATATTAAACCCCATTTTCCAAGAGCGACAATCAAAATCAAATGCATGTGTTGATAGTGCTAAACATTTATTATTCCCCATGAATAAACTAGAAATTGATAGAACATGCATGAAACCACCATTCTGCTGGATTTCAAAAACTCAGCCTATGAAGATAAAGGCTGCACTCAAATAAGCAGGCGATGGGATACACATGGTGACTATAAGAGCCTCATTGTGGGAAAACTTGGCATAATGCATGTAAATAAAGTGATGTCACAGATTAGCCTGTTGAAAGTCCGCACCAGACTTATCAGAGGCCACACTTTCTCTTCTTAAACTGGGTTTTAGTTGAGAAGAAACTTTATATAAACTGAATATTACATAAAAGGTGAATGTTGCATCCCTGATAACCCTGTACAGACTGCACAGACTAATCTGGGATGACACTTTACACAAAGGCATTAAGCCCAGTTAAAAGGAGGCTCATTATTGTTTAATTCGTCCCTCCTGATCATGCATTACTATTTAAATGAACAAAAAATCTCCCAGACAGAAGGATGAACAGACAGACATAGGCAATTAGATTCCTTGACAACCCCCCCCCCTTTTAACAGGGGCATAACAATACAACAAGAGCACCGCATAGCGGTGCAGCTACATACGAAGTTTCAAAGTTGTAGGTGGAAGCACTTGATTTAAGAGCAAATGTTAAGTTTTTTAGCACGACGCGGATGGCAGACGCCGGACGATGAGCTGGCTATGACAATACCTCCGAAAACAGCCGAGCTAACAATAATCACTTGAAATAGGAGACATAAATAAAACAAAAGCCGTAAGTATTAACAACTGTTGTTTAAATGTTTCTTTTAAATCTCTAAGTTTTTACAAACTGTTTTTAAATGTTTCTTTTAAACTGAGGCCTTAATTTTAAACCACTTCATACACATGAAAGGCAGAAAAAATGCCATTGAATTCTTTCAATTGCAACTGTGTTATAGTTACATTATATATAAGCTGTAATAGAAAAACCCTCTTAAAAACATAACACACCTCTATCGCTGGTTTTGTAAAACCATTTTAAAGTTTCAGTCTTATCTTTGTTGAAGGGCAAAACGCTGACTTAAGCACAAAATTAACACATCCTTTCGCTATAGATGAATGAAAATCAACGTCGTTACGGCCCCACGCCAAACATTGAAATCATTTTGCTACTTATTGATTAGATTCAGTCAATAATATTTATGTTTAAATGCGCAAACTCAGTGGGTTCATTATATGAAAAAGTTGGGATTTTCAATAACCATGCAGCTTAATGTGGTAAATGAGACAATTCAATTATTTTACAACCAATGCATTGTAAATGTTATCAACCATGTAATGAGCATTGTTCCTGGCAAAACGTGTTTAATTGCATGTGCATAAATTGTCGCCCACAATAAGCCTGTGCAGTACAGACTAATCATGGACAACACTCTCCGCCTTGACTGGATTTTTGTGATAAGAGACTGTGAGTACTGAACAGGCTAATCTGGTATAAAACTTCACACACATGCATTTTTGCCCAGTTTTCCCAGAAATACGCCCAAAATATTGATTCTCCCTGTACTTGCTAGGACATACCTTCAGAAGCATTTCAGCTTTGGTCATTCCTTTTTGTACAATTTTGATGTAACTGTAAAATGTGAGAAAATATAGCATAACCACATTAACAATACTTTACAACAAGCAAATTTGTTGAATCAATATCCCCACATAATAATTTGATTTATGGATGGTTGCAAAACCCTTGATATGCGGTATAATCCTAAAAAATCATTAAGTGTTGGGTAATTGAGTTTAAGCATAGCAATTCTTCTCAATGGTATCTATACACCCATGAAGTTTCATATTGAACTCTTTTGCGAATCTGAGTTACAGCACTGAAAACATACATCACACACAAACAACAAAGGGGGCAATAATTCTTAGTTAAAAAGTGTAGGCTTATGCTTCTTCATACATGCCAGACGTGCCGATCTTGGCGGGACAGTCCTGCTTTTGGGGTGTTTGTCCCGGTGTCCCAATGTGACACAATTTGTTCCAACATTCTTACAACAAGAGGGCCTGAAAGGCCCAAAGTCGCTCACCTGAGATAACAAGATATCATTGGGACAAATCTTCTGACCAAGTTTCATGAAGACCGCCCCTTGGAAGCCATGTTTTTCAAGCAAACATAATTATTTTCCAACTCATCCAAGATATCATTGAGACCAATCTTCTGACCAAATTTCATGAAGATTGGACAATAAATGTGGCCTCTAGAGTGTTAACAAGGTTTTACTATAGCCATATAAGGATAAATGCCCCGCCCCCCTGGCGGCCATGTTTTTCAACCAAAGGGCATCAATTTTTAACTCTTATAAGATATTATTGGGATGAATCTTCTGACCAAGTTTCATGAAGATTGGAC
Organism: Dreissena polymorpha; assembly: GCF_020536995.1. NCBI lineage: Eukaryota > Metazoa > Mollusca > Bivalvia > Myida > Dreissenidae > Dreissena > Dreissena polymorpha. The sequence continues at coordinate 112,847,032 of NC_068355.1, forward strand.
AATAAATGTGGCCTCTAGGTTACAATATACTAAATCTCTTTGGAGTGCAATGCTATACTCTCTAAAAACATGAACATCATTTATTTGAAGACACGGTTCTCTGTAGGGTCACTTGCCATGACTTTATTTTAGTATATTTCTGTGTGCATGTGGCAGGGGAAAACATTGTTGTTTACTAGAAATTCACTCTTTTATCTGAAGATTGGAGACTACATAAGACTTGACAGATGGCGGGAAACCCTCATGAACTGGATAGAAGCCGGTAAATAGATGGCCGTAAAACAGTGACTTTTGATTCGTGGCGAGTTCTTTCTTACATGTCGCGTGACCTATCTTTTTTATTGCTTAAATCAATTCGGCTTGGAATGCTCTTCGAGAAAAGGTATGGTTATGAGGGTCTCTATGCGCAAAAGTTTGACTTTATTTTCGTTAAAGTTATTGCATTTTCATTGAATTTGTGTAGGAAATCTTTTACTATATTGTAACCTCTAGAGTGTTAACAAGATTTTAACTATAGCCATATATAGCCATATGAGGAAAAATGCCCCGCCCCTTGACAGAATTTTTTTTTAAGCAAAGGTTACCATTTTCAAACTCATCCAAGATATCATTGGGACAAATCTTCTGACCAAGTTTCATAAAGATCGGTAAATAAATGTGGCCTCTAGAGTGTTAACAAGGTTTTACTATAGTCATATAAGGAAAAAATGCCCCGCCCCCTGGTGGCCATGTTTTTCAACCAACCGGCATCATTTTTACATTCTTCCAAGATATTATTGGGGTGAATCTTCTGACCAAGTTTCATGAAGATTGTACAATAAATGTGGCCTCTAGAGTGTTAACAAGATTTTACTATAGCCATATAAGGAAAAAATGCCCCGCCCATTGGCAGCCATGTTTTCAAGCAAAGGTTACCATTTTTGAACTCATCCAGATATCATTGGAAAAAATCTTCTAAGCAAGTTTCATGAAGATCGGAAAATAAATGTGGACTCTTAAGAGTGTTAACAAGGTTTTACTATAGCCATATAAGGAAAAATACCCCGCCCCCTGGCAGCCATGTTTTTCAACCCACCGGCATCATTTTAAAACTCGTCTAAGATATTATTGGGATAAATCTTCTGACCAAGTTTCATGAAGATCAGACAATAAATATGGCGTCTAGAGTGTTAACAAGATTTTACTATAGCGTATATAGAGCCATATAAGGAAAAATGCCCTGCCCCTTGGCAGCCAGGTTTTTCAAGCAAACATAACGATTTTCGAACTCAACAGTTATATCCAGAAAACACATGTTCTGACCAAATTTCATGAAGATTGGACCAAAAATGTGACTTCTAGAGTGTTCACATGTTTTCACTATATACATATAGAGAAAACTGCCCCACCCCCTGGCGGCCATGTTTTTTCACACGATCTGGAACTTTTCGAATTCGTCCAAGATATCAATGAAAACCAATGTTTCCACCAAGTTTCATGATGATTGGGCAAAAATTGTGACTTATAGAGTGTTCACAAGGTTTCTCTATAGCCATATAAGGAATACTGCCCGCCCCCTGGTGGCCATGTTTTTCAACGGACTGGAACCATTTTTTAACCCAACCAACATATCATTTAGACAAACATTTTGACAAAGTAACATGAAGATTTGGCATCAAATGTGACTTCTACAGAGTTCACAAGGTTTTTCTTTTTTTTGACCTAGTGACCTTGTTTTTGACCCAGCATGACCCAGTTTCAAACTCAGTCTAGGTATCAATGGGACAAATGTTCTGACCAAGTTTCATGAAGATCGGACAATAAATGTGGCCTCTAGAGTGGTTCACAAGGCAAAATGTTGACGACGGACGACAAACGACGGACGATGGACAAAAGGCGATCACAAAAGCTCACCATGAGCACGTTGTGCTCAGGTGAGCTAAAAAAATTATAATGATTAGGCAAAAAATGTGACTTCTATAGTGTTCACAAGCTTTTATTACTATATAAATATAAGGAAAATGACCCCCCCCCCTGGCGGCCATGTTTTTTAAACGATCAGAACCATTTTCAAACTCAACCGTCATATCCGGAAAACACATGTTCTGACCAAATTTCATGAAGATTGGACCAGAAATGTGACTTCTAGAGTGTCCACATGTTTTCACTATATATATAGAGAGAAAACTGCCCCAACCCTGGCGCCATGTTTTTCCACCGATCTGGACCATTTTTGAACTCGTCCAAGATATCAATGAAACCAATGTTTTGTTCAAGTTTCATGATTAATGGGCAAAAATTGTGACTTCTAGAGTGTTCACAAGGTTTCTCTATAGCCATATAAGGAATACTGCCCCGCCCCCTGGCGGCCATGTTTTTCAACGGACCGGAACCATTTTTTAACTCAACCAACATATCATTTAGACAAACATTTTGACAAAGTTACATGAAGATTGGGCATCAAATGTGACTTTTACAGTGTTCACAAGGTTATTCTTTTTTTTGACCTAGTGACCTAGTTTTTGACCCAGCATGACCCAGTTTCGAACTCAGTCGAGGTATCAATCGGACAAATGTTCATGAAGATCAGATAATAAATGTTGCATCAAGAGTGTTCACAAGGCAAAATGTTGATGACGGATGACGGACAAAAGGCGATCACAAAAGCTCACCATTAGCACGTTGTGCTCAGGTGAGCTAAAAAGACATATGTTCTATAAGGCCACAATAAAATTCGCTATTAAAGCTTTGTCTGGCTTAAATTACCATCGCTTATCCCCTTATTGCCCCCTAATTAACAAACCATATCTACTAGTCGAGTGATCCAGTGTTGTTTTTGACACCTTATCAATGCTCTATCGGCAAATTATTGATTTTATCAGACATTCATACCATGGTATTTGTATGATAGGGGTCGATAAATGCTAGTGATAGATGCATCGTAGTGAATTAAACGCAGACTTCTTTAGTATTTCATTGCCCAAATCAAGTCCAAAGATTCTATTACCCGGTATTCTGTGTATTATACCACCTGAGGCTTAAAAACCTGTCAAAACACCAGTTTTGTATATCAAACAAATTGAGCGCTGACCGATACATATATTGTTGTTTCATATAAATTTACTATCGTTTTTGACCGATTTTCAGAAAATAATTTGTAAGTATTGCATCAGTCTAAACTTAGAGTTAATTGATGGTTGGTTGAATAAATACATTGCTTGATGAGCGCACATCGCGTTGAACGATGACACATGCCTCTGTCCCAAATTGACGTCAAATAGATGCATGACCTACATTTCACGTTATGGATTCATCCGCATAGTGCACATGTATGTTTACTTACGGAAAATGGTGAACGTATGTGTTCATGCAATTCTAAAACTTATTTATCGTCAATATTTGCCAGAAAATATGAGGTTTTGTAAGTAATGATATTACTGACAACAGTAAAGGTGGCATGATTGATCGTTTTAGGTTTCCCGCTTTTGGTCCAATGTCCCGACATTTTAAATGGAATGTTCCGATTTGGACCTGACAATTTCTGGCATGTACTATGCCTTCTTGTATATGGCACTTCATCCCATTGATTTTTAAACACCCATGAAGTTTCATTTTGAAATCTATATTTGAGATATAGCCAAGGAAAGTTCCATCATACAAAAACATCGAAGGGCAATAACTTTTATTTTAGAGAGTGAATGGTAATGGTTTTTGTGCATGGCACTTTTCCTAATTGATAACAATACATCCCTGATGTTTTATGTTGAAGTCTCATATGGTATCTGTGATATAGCCCTTAAAAGTTACATCATACAAAAACAACAAAGGGCAATAACTCTATTATAAGAAAGTCTAGGGTTATGGTTCTTGTGAATGGCACTTCTCAAAACTGATATCTATACACCCATGAAGTTTCATGTTGATATTTATATAATTTCTGAGATAAAGACCAAAAGTCTTTGTGACAAACAGACGGACGGATGGATGAACGGAAAATGCCAATTCTATATCCCACCCCTTTTGGCAGTGGATAAAAAGCAGAAGCATCACTTTGCAAGTTAAACAAGAGCAACCGCCTTGAGGGTGCAGACCGCTCATCTATTTTCTTTTTAAAGCTGACGGGACTCTCAATTTCAATCACAAAGGAGGGAGGGGTGGAGTGAAGATGTGTGTATAGTGTGGGGGTGTGGACATTTATTACATTATCTTCCAAAATTGCGGGGAAAAATTGCCAAAAAATGCAAAAAAAAAATTTTTTTGGGGGTGGGGGGGGTTGAGGGGGGATACGGGGGGGATGGGGGATGGTTTGGGTGGAGTCTATTGTGGTATGTCAGGTAAGAGTAGTTTTGTCAAAGTATCAATCAAATCTTATAATAAATAAAGAAGTAATGGCAATTTTAGCAAAATTTAATAATTTGACCTTGAGAGTCACGGTCATTCAAAGGTCAAGGTAAAATTCAACTTGCCAGGTACAGTAACCTCATGATAGCATGAAAGTATTTGAAGTTTGAAAGCAATAGCCTTGATACTTTAGAAGTAAAGTGGATCGAAACACAAAATTTAACCATATATTCAAAGTTACTAAGTCAAAAAAGGGCCATAATTCCGTAAAAATGACAACCAGAGTTATGCAACTTGTCTGTACTGTACCCTTATGATAGTTTGCGAGTGTTCCAAGTATGAAAGCAATATCTATGATACTTTAGGGGTAAAGTGGACCAAAACACAAAACTTAACCAAATTTTCAATTTTCTAAGTATAAAGGGCCCATAATTCCGTCCAAATGCCAGTCAGAGTTACATAACTTTGCCTGCACAGTCCCCTTATTGATAGTTAGTAAGTGTTGCAAGTATGAAAGCAATAGCTTTGATACTTAAGGAATAAAATGGACCTAAACACAAAACTTAACCAAAATTTTCAATTTTCTAAGTATAAAAAGGGCACATAATTCTGTAAAAATGCACGCCAGAGTTATCTAACTTTGCCTGCCCATTCCCCTCATGATAGTAAGTAAGTGTACCAAGTTTGAATGCATTGAATGCATTGATACTTTCTGAGAAAAGTGGACCTAAACACAAAACTTAACCGGACGCCGACGCCAACGCCGACGCCATGGTGATGACAATAGCTCATAATTTTTTTTCAAAAAATAGATGAGCTAAAAATGTAATTTTCAATTGTAGAGAATGATGATGACTCATATTTATGAGGCAGATGAGTTTCTCATTTGTTCAAACTATAGTAACACAACATATGAGGAGCGCTCTACGAAAATGGGGCTTATTCATGTACATCAAGTGTTGTCACAGATTAGACTGTGCGGTCCACACAGGCTATCGGGACATCATTTACCGCCTAGACTGAATAAATAAATTGTTTTGAAGAGACTTACTTGAAACAAACTTAAATCATTGAAGTGGAGCCAACTGCACACGCTAATCTGGGCCTACACTGTACACACATGCTTTAAGCCCTGTTTTCGGAGAGCAAGTCTCATAAACTTTACCATATGGTATAAATAGCTACCTAGCTGGAGCCTTCCTAGATATGCTGGACCCTAAAGATGGCAGATCTAGAAGAATGGTCTTCAGGGAATGTGTGTCCAATAGCAACTGTAAACAGTCAACTATTTATCATTATTATACTATATATGAACCACACTCTGGCAAAATGGGGCTCAATGCTTATGCTTAGTGGCATTCCAGATTAGACTGCTTATGCATAGTGGCATTCCACATTAGACTTTAAAGTCCCCACAAGTTTATCAGGGAAAGACTCTGCTGTTGTGAAATTTTAAATTTGCACCAAGTATCTTCTAAAAAAAATCCAGTCTTGGTGGAAAGTGTTGTCCCTGATAATCTGATTAGCCTGTGCACACTGCACAGGCTAATCTGAGATGACACTTATGGCATATGCATTTAGCCCAGTTTTTTCCAGAGCACAGGTAAAATCTATCACAAACATGATCATCATCTTATTGTAGGAGTGAACAATTTAAGGCGATTAGATTGTGACAATCAATTAAAATATCAAAAAATAATCTTAACACATTTTTTTTAAATGATTGATTTGAAACTTCATTTAAATTTCAATGAACAAATACACACTTTAACTAAGTGTTTAATATTGAAACTTCATTTAAATTTCAATGAACAAATACACACTTTAACTAAGTGTTTAATAAACACTTAACAAAAAGTATCAATGCATCAAAATGGAAATAAATGTGTGAATGCAGCATTGTTCTCAAACAAATCTGTTGAAAAAACAAGCAAACAAGATGGTCCTATGAACGCTAACCTGAGTGTATATTTCTGTATTTTATTATTTATCCAAATTGCATATTACACTGCAAAGTCCAGTTTTGACCCCTGGTCATTTATCAATGGGCCAAATCATAGAGATAGAGCCAACAAGAGATGTGTTCGTCAGAAACACAATGCCCCCTATTGCACCGCTTTGAAATGATTTTTTTTTTTTACCTTTAACCTTGAAGGATGACCTTGACCTTGAACTTCCACCACTCAAAATGTGCAGCTTCATGAGAACACCGCTTTGATTTTTTTTTTACCTTTGACCTTGAAGGATGACCTTGACCTTGAACTTCCACCACTCAAAAATGTGCAGCTTCATGTGATACACATGCATGCAAAATATCAAGTTTCTATCTTCAATAATGCAAAAGTTATGGCCCACGTTAAAGTTTTTTTCCGGATGTACGAACAGACTGACATACACACTGACATACTGACTGACGGACAGTTCAACTGCTGTATGCCACCTTACCGGGGGCATAAAAATAGTGGCCTTCATAAAACTGTGGCATCACACTTGTTAACAAAGAAAATTTTACAACAGACAAAACAAGAGCTGTCAGAGGACAGCGCGCTCGACTATTCGAGTGCTTGACAGCACCCCCTTGGGGGGGGGAGGGGGGATTGAGAGAGGGGTATAATCATACATGCCATACGTCCCGATCTCGGCGGGACAGTCCCGCTTTTGGGTCCTTTGTCCCAACGTCCCGATATGAGACGATTTGTCCCGACATTCGTAAAAAACGATGTAAGGTCTATAGGTTCCCAATAAAATTCGCTATTCAAGCTCTGTTTCGCTAACACTTACCCCCGCTAATCCCTTTATTGCCCCCAATTAACAGTCCGATTCTACTTATCGTGTGTACCAGTGTTGTTTATGACACCTTATCAGCGATTTATCGGCTAATTATTGATTTCATCAGGCATTTACACCATGGTGGTCTTCAAGATAGTGGTCGCTTATTGCTATCGATAGTTGTATTATAATGAAATAAATGTTGAAAATGTGTTTAATTTTGTATTTGTTTGAAACGGTTTACAAAACAATTGTTTTGTAAAATTAACTCTACGTCATTAATGAGTCTTTTACATTCAATGTTTAGTTCATAAATAGCGGGATAATCCGAATGTGCAATATACCAAAATCGCAACAAACAGTCCAATAAGTGATACCCATCCTGTCTAGTGTAATTGGGTGTAATTGTAATAAAAACAACGAGGTGCTATGCATGACAGTTTGACCCTACTCCAATTAAGCTAAAAACCACGAGGTGCTATGCATGACAGTTTGACCCTACTCCAATAAAGCCGCGACAATTGACAAGTAACAAACTGCGCATGGATACATGCTTAAAAAAAAACATCGCAACAAACAGTAAAAGTGGTACCCATCTTGTCTTATGTTATTGTAATAAAAACAACGTGTTGTTATTCATGACAGTTTGACACTACCCCAATACAGCGCCTGACAATTCACAATTCAGTTTAATCTGTGTATATAAGAAGAAAACAAAATATGATTATTAACATTAGAGAAAAATAATTCGAGTAAAGCAACCATAGACTTCTTTTGTCATTTTGTTTTTGTTGGTGTAAAAACGGTTGAGGCGTTGTTGAGAGTTAAAATGAACACAAAGACGGTTTGCTTCCACCAAAAACCTACCTCTGTAATGTGTACAGCCGCGCATTCCGTGTGTAACTGATGTAACTGTTCGGTAGATAGTTTACTGTAACCCGTACTTTCAGTGTACTGGATAGCCTCCCCTGCGTTAATGTTTGCCATTGAAAGTAATATTATGAGTATTGTTGTCGTAATGTTCTAGATTTTGTACTCTAAAAAGATGAATATTATCCTCGTTGTTTGCTATTGTCTTATTTTATAAAACTGTTATTGTTATGTTTTAGATTCCATGCTTCATATCAGATGTTTAATGTCTTAAATAAAAGTATCAAGAGTATTTGTTAGTACTATACTGACTACAGTAAAGGTGGAATGATAAATCGTTTTAGGTGTCCCGCTTTTGGGTCAAATGTCCCGACAATTTTTTTTTTATGGAATGTCCCGCTTTGGTCCTAAAAAATTATGGCATGTATGGTATAATGTGGGGTGTGGTCATTTATTAGATGATCTTTCAAAAATAAAAAAAGCAAAAAATAAAAATTTTTAAGGGGGGCAGGGATTCTGGGTTGGGGCGTGGGGTATTGTTTGGGTGGAATCCATTGTGGTATTCAGGTAAGTGTTGTTTTGTCATAGTATTAATAAAATCTGGTCATAAATAAAGAAGTTATGGCAATGTAACTAAAGTAATATGCATATTGTAAATGTAAAAAGGGCCATAATTCTTACAAAATGCTTGATACAGTTGTCTGCTCTTGTTTATAGATTGGGGTCATGTTGGTAAAGAAGTTTGCAAAATATGAAAGCAATATGTCAAGGGACATTGAAAATATTTGAGGTGGTGCACAAACTTTAACATAGATTTATCAATAATATGCATATTCTAAGTGAAACAAGAGCTGTCACCATAGGATGACTTATGCCCCCTATAAACGCTTGATAGAAGTTATGAGCTTTTTTCGAAACCTAAACGCAGATTTCAAAACCTAAACGCAGACCCTTAGTTCAAGGTCAAGGTCACAGGGGTCAAAATTTGTGTGCGTATGGAAAGGCCTTTACCATATACACATGCATACCAAATATGAAGGTTATATCTCAAGGGACACAGTAGTTATGAGCATTTTTCGAAACCTAAACGCAAAGTGTGACGGAAAGACGGACAGACAGTCTGATCACTATAGGCCCTCCTACCGGGGGCATAACAAGAGCTGTCAGAGGACAGCGCGCTCGACTATTCGAGTGCTTGACAGTATAACGTAAGCCATCATGGGGAAATTGTTCATATGCAATAATTTATAAGACGGTCTTTCAAAAATGAAAAAAGGAAAAAATAAAAAATTGGGGGTGGGTGGGGTGGGGGGGAGGGGGGGGGGCAGGGAATCTTTGGGGGGGGGGGGGCGTGGGGTATTGTTTGGGTGGAATCCATTGTGGTATTCAGGTAAGTGTTGTTTTGTCAAAGTATTAATGAAATCTGATCATAAATAAAGAAGTTATGGCAATTTAAGCAAAATGTTCCATTATCTAAGTATAAAAGGGGCCATAATTCTGTCAAAATGCTTGATATAGTCTGCTCTTGTTTATAGATTGTGGTGATATTGGTAAAGAAGTATGGGGTAGTACACAAACTTTAACATAGAATTATCAATAAAATGCATATTCTTAGTGTAAAAGGGGCAATAATTCTGTCAAAACAAGTATGCAAAATATGAAAGCAATATGTCAAGGGACATAGGAAATATTTGGGGTAGTACGCAAACTTTAACATTTGCTGCATTTTTAAAGTGGAAAATGGGCCATAATTATTACAAAATGCTTGATAGAGTTGTCTGCTCTTGTTTATAGGTTGGGGTCATGTTGGTAAACAAGTATGCAAAATATGAAAGCAACATGTCAAGGGACATTGAAAATATTTGGGGTTGTACGCAAACTTTAACATTTGCACGCCAATGCTAAAGCCAACGCCAACGCCGGTGTCAGTAGGATAGCTCCACTATATATATTTCATATATAATAGTCGAGCTAAAAAGGGCCATAATTCTTACAAAATGCTTGATACAGTTGTCTGCTCTTGTTTATAGGTTGGGGTCATGTTGGTAAAGAAGTATGCAAAATATGAAAGCAATATGTCAAGGGACATTGAAAATATTTGAGGTGGTACGCAAACTTTAACATAGATTTATCAATAATATGCATATTCTAAGTGAAAAAAGGGCCATAATTCTTACAAAATGCTTGATACAGTATTCTGCTCTTGTTTATAGGTTGGGATCATGTTGGTAAATAAGTATGCAAAATATGAAAGCAATATGTCAAGGGACATTGAAAATATTCGGGGTGGTACGCAAACTTTAACATTTGCACGCTAACGGGAACGCTAACGCCGGGGTGAGTAGGATAGCTCCACTATATATATTTCATATATAATGGTCGAGCTAAAAATGCTAACAATAACTCACAATAAGAGTCCTGTGATAAGGTGAGCTAAATATTCTTTAGCATTTTTTGTTTTTAAAGTGCAGCATTAAAAGGTAATTTTTGCCAGGTGGATGTATATTGTACATATAAATTTACCTGTTCGGCTGCGACTGGAGTAACAGATTTGCATTTGTACAGGCTGCCAATAAATTTAGGAATGAAGACACTGAAAAAAGATATATAACAACTTGCTAATATCAAATAACAAATTAACCTGCACAAATTGTGAACTCAAAATGTTACAAATGAACATCGCTTTGTTTATGTTTTTTGCATACTTTTTTATGTTTATAGTTATTTTCTCCATTATCTATTTGCAATACACTCATAAATAAGATTTAAAGGTTTACCTTGTTGAGCAGTGATCATGTGTTGAAAAACATGTTCTTAGCGAACTTTATACAGAACTGTGTTAACCCTTTCCAGCTAAGATGCAAACATGAAAATGGCTATATGCAACCAGCATAAAACCAGAACAGCCTGTTCAAATTTTATGCTGTTTGCTTCTCATCAGTATTTTAGGGTTGAAAAAGAAAGCTTACAAACATGAATCCTGTAAGAAAGGTCTTAAATCTAATTTAATTTTTCTAAGGGACTACAAACAGGTCACAGTGAGTATGTGAATGGTAAATGGTTAAGTAACAAGCACAACATACTTTTTTTGCAAACTTGATACAGAACTGTCTGAAGTAACAAGCTAGACTTACTTGGCAAACTTGATACACAACTTTGTGAAGTAACAAGCTAGACTAACTTGGCAAACTTGATACAGAACTGTGTGAATGAAGTAACAAGCAAGACTCACTTGGCCAACATCTATACAGAACTGTGTGAAGTAACAAGCTAGACTTACTTGGCAAAAGTAATACAGAACTGTGTGAAGTAACAAGCTAGACTCACTTGGCAAACTTGATACAGAACTGTGTGAAGTAACAAGATAGACTAACTTGGTAAACGTAATACAGAACTGTGTGAAGTAACAATCTAGACTCACTTGGCAAACTTGATACAGAACTGTGTGAACTAACAAGCTAGACTTATTTGCAAACTTGATACAGAACTGTGTGAAGCAACAAGCTAGACTCACTTGGCAAACTTGAAACAGAACTGTGTGAAGTAACAAGCTAGACTCACTTGGCAAACTTGATACAGAACTGTATGAAGTTACAAGCTAGACTTACTTGACAAACTTGATCAGAACTGTGTGAAGTAACAAGCTAGACTCAATTTGCAAACTTGATACAGAACTGTGTGAAGTAACAAGCTAGACTCACTTGGCAAACTTGATACAGAACTGTATGAAGTTACAAGCTAGACTTACTTGGCAAACTTGATACAGAACTGTGTGAAGTATTTGCGTGAAGATGACAGGTTGTCCCTGATGAGGGGCAGAGCAGTCTTCAGGTGCCCCGTGATGGCGGTCACATAGCCACTCTGGTCCCCCACCGCCTCTACTGACGACCAGGACATCTTACCAAACAAACACATACAGTAGTGACGCGCATAAACTGATTATTGTTCAGCTTATAGTCAGGGATATAATTTCACCTCCTTTCATCTGATTTCATCCTTTTCAATGTCAAACGTATTTTCCAAAAATGTCTTTGCTAAATCTATATAGAAATGAAGTGTGTGTGTGTGGGGGGGGGGGGGGGGCATTTTCCTCTCCTGAGGTTGATCTTAAATCATACCACTGATACATTTATTTATTTCCATGAAATAATAATTAAGCAACAAGATAAATGACTTTGCTTCTATGAAAACTTTCATTCTTTGTAAGTTTAAAGCCCCACTAGAAGAAATAGGGATACAAAAATGAATTTTAGAATGATGACAAGTGAACATCAAATACTCTTAATTTTTACAGTTACAAACACAATCTTTTCACAATTCCACTCTGTACCTTGCTCATTGCTGCCAGGGCAGGCTCGCAGGAAGTCTCCAAATCTTGGACCAAGATGTTTATACAGTTGGATATCACACTGAAAGAAAGGATGAGAATACAGCTGTATATCACACTGAAAGAAAGGATGAGAATACAGCTGGATATCACACTGATAGGAAAAATTAGAACACTTTTGGATATCACACTGAATACAGTTGGATGTCACTGATAGAAAGGAGAATGCAGTTGGATATCACACTAATAAAAGCATGAAATAGATATAACACAAAGCACAAGAAAACAGTTGGATATCACACTAAAAGAAGAGAATACACTTGGGAAGAGTGAATACAATTCAATACCACACACAAAGAAGGGAAAATCGGGGGATATCAAAATGAAAATAAGAATATTTAAGTTGGGTATCATATTGATAAAAAAGACTATACATACGGAATATTACACTAGCCAATTGTTCCAAGAGTTTGTATCACTCGAGTGGCTTGTGTGATGACGTATCACACGAGAGACGGAGCCTCGAGTGTGATGCGAAATAGCACAAGACACGAGAGTGATACAAACACTTGGAACAATTGACAAGCGTAATATTCCTTTTATTATATACAACAACTAACGAAAACAGTTAACAAATGTATTTTTTACTTAAACAAAACTGACAAAACAATGACTAAAACGGTACGCCATAGTTTATTTAAGACGCGTATGAATACAGTTTATGTAAATTAACGTGTAAACATTCGAACCGGGAAAACACAGGTTTCCGACACGCTTACCTTAATGCCATCGTTAATCCAATTTTTATAACAATTAAGTTGACAACTTTAATCCGATGTTTATAACAAAAACGTTTAAACGATACGCACTTCCACTTCTATCTTCCATGTCTTTATCGAAACTTAGTTTAAACCACACTATTTTATTGTATTCCTATCGAAATATTCATTCATGCATGATAAACACACACTCCAAAATACATTTTTAACACACAGTTTACTGTTAAAAAACACCACGTCCGACATGTCCTTACAGAGTTTAGATAAAACTATTGTGTTTTGTCACAGAAATGACGTCACACGATGCACTACGTAATATATTTCGTAATATAAAATATTTCTATTTTCGGTGCGTGTAATGTGACGTCATTAAATGGGTCGAAGTAGTCCGGCTAGTATGGTAATACGGAATTGGAAACAGCGAGTAGCGTAATACAGGATTTTTTATTTCAACGATTTATACAACCTGTATTTTGTTAAAAGCATTAAACAGGTATATAATAAAGATGGATATTAAACTGAAAATATGAAAATACAGCTGCATATCACTTTGAAAGAAGAGAGAACACAGTTGGATACTACACAGAAAGATAATACATTTGAATATAACACTGAAAGATAGTTTAGTTGGATGTCACACTTACAGAAAGTTGTTTACAGATGGATATCAAATGAATAAAAAAGGAAAAGTATACAGTTGGATTTTACATCCAAATAAGAGAGAGAAAGACGAGAAAACATTGTTATTATAACTCTGTGATTGTATTGATCACTTATCCAACAGAAACAAGGGACAAAACTGTCACAAAACCAGGTCTTCAATGTGAAAAAAAAGTCTAATAAAGGAAGACAACTCAAACTGAACTGATTGTTTATAATAAGCCCCCTTTGTTTCAAAATAAATCTATTTTTAGTCGTGACGACCTTGACCTTGGAGATATTGACTTTATTCTTTCGTGCGACACACCGTCCAATGATAGTTAACAAATGTGCCAAATGATTTTAAAATCTCACAATGAATGACATAGTTATGGCCCGGACAAGCTCATTTATGGCCATTTTTTACCTTTGAACTCAAAGTGTGACCTTGACCTTGGAGATATCGACGTAATTCGTTCGTGCGATACACTGTCTAATGATGGTGAACAAATGCGCCAAATAATTTTAAAATCTCACAATGAACAACAAAGTTATGGCCGGGACAAGCTTGTCCCGCCCGCCCGCCGACAATGCCAATCTAATAACCAGTTTTTGCCTTCGGAAAACCTGGTTAATAATAACACTGAAGACAAATGGTATTGGGTAATCCTGTATCAACACTTTTCCAAGCTATTACACCCATAAACATTTCTCTAAATTCTTTCAAGGATGCCCATACTTATGAAAGAGATCCTGCTCAGCATTCAGGTCAATCTTGGCCACCAGCTCCCCGTCTACTTTCTCCCTTAGTTTCTCCTCCAGCTGGTGTGTAGTCTCCATGCAGTACTCAGCGGTGCACAGGATCGCGCAGGCTCGACACTGCTCTTCCTCTGTCAGCTTGCTTACCTCCCCTTCCTTCAGGATCGACTGGATGAGGCCTGAGGCTGATGTGATGTTGCTGCTCTGGCTTGACATCCTGAAAGGTGGAAGATGAAATGAGTGTTGTTATGGGATAAAGTGAGCTTAATGCATGTGCGTAAAGAGCCATCCCAGATAAGACTACGCAGTTTGAACAGGCTAAACACAGTCGCCACTTTCAGTCTAGACTGAAGTGACCTCCTTTATACAATTTTTTTATGAAAGCAGTGTTGTCCCTGATTAGCCCATGCAAATGCATGAAACCCAGTTTTCCCAGACAAGCCTATTATTCAGTAGGATGCGGACAGAGTGCTGCTTCAAGTAGTTTTTGAGATCACATGGGAGAGGGGCGTTCTTGGTCATGCGGACTTGATGCAGTCTGCACATGCTAATCAGGGACAACACTTTTCACTTTTTTGGCATTTATAATCTTAAGTGTATTTTTAGCAAAACTCCAGTTTAGGCGTAAAAAGTCGTCCCTAATAAGCTTCTGGGGACTACATTTTCTATTCTTAGATGACACTAAACACACATGCATTATACCCCGTTTTCCAAGAGAAAGGCTCTGGGAGATGACATGTTTATATATGGGTTCCAGTGCGTTCCACAGGCCATTTAACTGTCCCTCTCCATGGCACTTTCTGAGCAGTGTATTTGTTAAGTTACTAAAACTAGCCATTCTTAAAATCATAACGACTTGGATATCTTTTAGAGCAGATACATGTATTATCCGTATTAAGGAACAGCCTCGTTGTTTTGGAAAATAAATATTGAACCATGATGGCGCACGCTTTTAATGAGCTACAACACTCGTAGGCAGTCAATACCTGCAGTAAATTATGCTGATGAAGCGTGACATAATTGCCATAATTGTCAGATTTTGTGGCAGTGTGTTTGCTTTGTCTAAACTTCCACCAACATCTGTCCCTATGGTGAACACCTCCATGATAAAATCTTGGCCAGTCACTTAGATGACTGTTGATGGATACCGGGTGTAATCTTGGCCAGTTACTTAGATGACTGTTGATGGATACCGGGTGTAATCTTGGCCAGTTACTTAGATGACTGTTGATGGATACCGGGTGTAATCTTGGCCAGTTACTTAGATGACTGTTGATGGATACCGGGTGTAATCTTGGCCAGTTACTTAGATGACTGTTGATGGATACCGGGTGTAATCTTGGCCAGTTACTTAGATGACTGTTGATGGATACCGGGTGTAATCTTGGCCAGTTACTTAGATGACATTTCTTCAATAGTGAAAAAGTTATGGCCAATGTTAAAGTTTTTTCTCGGACGGACGGACACACTGACGGACAGTTCAACTGCTATATGCCACCCTACCGGGGGCATAAAAACATCTGTAAGGGGCAGCCCTCCCTAATTAAACCCTAAGCGACCATGAGCGTCTGCAAAAATTAATGTGGAAAGCACTGGTTCAAAGCAACATCAACACATTTTACCACAAATGACAGACATACTTGGGCAGATTATTGAGCAAGATGCGGACGGAGTACTCTTTGAGATATTTCTGGAATGTTCTCGTAAGGTCAACCATGGGCTGCCCTGTGGAGAGCTGTGAGCACTGGACGACGCACTTCTTGTAGCAAACAAACAGGTCGGCACTGCTAGGCAACACGTTGCTGCCCTCCTCTGACTCGATCCTCGGCGTGCCATACTGGCGGAAATCCTCAAGGAATCTCGTCAACAGATCGGCTAGGTTTCTAGAGGGCAAAACAACACTGGAATTTACAGGTTTTTTTATCGCTGCATTCTAAGACAAGAGCACCGCCTTGCGGGTGCAGACCACTCATCTATTTTTCTTTTTAAAGGTGTAGGGACCTATCTCAATTTCAATCACAAAGGAGGGTGGGGTGAAGTGGAGAGGGGTATATAGTGTGGGGTTGTGGTCATTTATTACATTATCTTCCAAAAATGCAAAAAAAATGCAAACAAAATATTCTTTTGGGTGAGGGGATTCTTGTGTGGGATGGTTGGACGGTATTTCAAAAATAAAATAATAAAAATAAATATTTGTGTTTTTTAACCATGTTTGAAAAAAACAAGAGATGTGTTTGTCAGAAACACATTGCCCCCTATTGCGCCGCTTTGATTTAAAAAAAAAAATTACCTTTGACCTTGAAGGATGACCTTGACCTAGAACTTCAACCACTCAAAATGTGCAGCTTTATGAGAACGCCACTTTGAAATATTATTTTCTTGACCTATGACCTTGAAGGATGACCTTGACCTTGAAAAATGACCTTGACCTTGTACTTCCACCACTCAAAATGAGCAGCTTCATGACAACGCCGCTTTGAAATTATTATTTTTACATTTGACTTCGAAGGATGACCTTGACCTTGAAGAATGACCTTGACCTTGAACTTCCACCACTCAAAATGTGCAGCTTTATGAGAACGCTGCTTTGATTTTTTCTTTTTTTTAACCTTTGACCTAGAAAAATAACCTTGACCTTGAAGGATGACCTTGACCTTGAACTTCCACCACTCAAAATGTGCAGCTTCATGAGAACGCGGCTTTGAAATTTTATTTAAAAAAAATTTTACCTTGAAGGATGACCTTGACCTTAAACTTCCACCACTCAAAATGTGCATCTTCATAACGCCGCTTAAAAATATTTTATTTTGACCTTTGATTTTGAAGGATGACCTTGACCTTGAAGGATGACCTTGACCTTGAACTTTCACTACTAAAAATGTGTAGCTTCATGATAACGCTGATTTGAAATTATTTTTCTTTACCTTTGACCTTGACGGATGACCTTGACCCTGAAGAAAGACGTTGACCTTGAACTTCCACCACTCAAAATGTGCAGCTTCATGAGAACGCCCCTTTGAAATGTTTGTTTTTTTTAACTTGAAGGATGACCTTGACCTTTATTTTCCACCACTCAAAATGTGCAGCTTCATGATAACGCCGCTTTGATTAATTTTTTTGACTTTTGACCTTGAATGATGACCTTGACCTTGAAGGATGACCTTGACCTAAAACTTCCAACACTCAAAATGTGCAGCTTCATGAGAACGCCGCTTTGATTTTTATTTTTTTACCTTGAAGGATGACCTTGACCTTGAATTCCACCACTCATAATGTGCAGCTTCATGAGATACACATGCATGCCAAATATCAAGTTGCTATCTTCAATATTAAAAAAGTTATGGCAAATGTTAAAGTTTTCGGACGGACAGACGACATATATTTGACATTTGACCTTGAAGGATGACCTTCACCTTCACCTTTCACCACTCAAAATTTTCAGCTCCATGAGATACACATGCATGCCAAATATCAAGTTGCTATCTTCAATATTGAAAAAGTGATTGCCAATGTTAAAGTTTTCGGACAGACAGACACCATAAATTTGACATTTGACCTTGAAGGATGACCTTGACCTTTCACCACTCAATATGTGCAGCTCCATGAGATACACATGCATGCCAAATATCAAGTTGCTATCTTCAAAAGTGAAAAAGTTATGGCCAATGTCAAAGTTTTTTTCGGACAGACATACTGACATACTGACGGACAGTTCAACTGCTATGTGCCACCCTACCGGGGGCATACACATTTTTTGTTTGGGGTGGGGAGTTGGGGGGGGGGGTATAGTATGAGGGTGAGGTGGTCATTTATTAGATATTCTTTAATAAAAATAATAAATAATGGGGGGGATTGAGGGGGGCATGGGGGATGGTTTGGGTGGAGTCTATTGTGGTATGTCAGGTAAGAGTTGTTTTGTCAAAGTATCAATCGAATCTAATCATAAATATAGAAGTTATGGCAATGTTAGCAAAATTTAATAATTTGACCTTGAGAGTCAAGGTCATTCAAAGGTCAAGGTAAAATTCAACTTGGCAGGTACAGTACCCTCATGATAGCAAGAAAGTATTTGAAATTTAAAAGCAATAGCCTTGATACTTTAGAAGTAAAGTGGATCTAAACACAAAATGTAACCATATATTCAAAGTTACTTAGTCTAAAAAGGGCCATAATTCCCCTAAAATGACAACCAGAGTTATGCAACTTGTCCTTTACTGTCCCCTTATGATAGTTTGCGAGTGTTCCAAGTATGAAAGCAATATCTATGATACTTTAGGGGTAAAGTGGACCAAAACACAAAACTCGACCAAATTTTCAAGTATAAAGGGCAAATAATTCTGTCAAAATGCCAGTCAGAGTTACATAACTTTGCCTGCACAGTCCCCTAATGATAGTTAGTAAGTGTTGAAAGTATGAAAGCAATAGCTTTGATACTTAAGGAATAAAATGGACCTAAACACAAAACTTAACCAAAATTTTCAATTTTCTAAGTATAAAAAGGGCACATAATTCTGTCAAAATGCAAGCCAGAGTTATCTAACTTTGCCTGCCCAGTCCCCTCATGATAGTAAGTAAGTGTACCAAGTTTGAATGCAATAGCATTGATACTTTATGAGAAAAGTGGACCTAAACGCAAAACTTAACCGGACGCCGACGCCAAGGTGATGACAATAGCTCATAATTAAAAAAAAAATAGATGAGCTAAAAACGGAAGTTAGTGCGGCATGTGCGTAAAAAGTGTCATTCCAGATAAGCCTGCACAGTCCACAACAGCTAATCAGGGACGACACTTTCCACTTTTATTTTCTAAGCAGAAATCCAGTTTATTGGGATAGTGTCGTCCCTGATATACCTGTGTGGGCCGCACAGGCTACTCCGGGACAACACTTAAAGCAAATGCATTAAGCCCCATTTTTACATCAATCATCATTTCAGTTTACAATAAGACCAATTAGATGATCATTTATTAAACATGTAAAGGGCTTTTTATTTATGTCAATGACATGTCCGTAACAATTTCCCACTGAGCTATCTGCAATCCTTCAAATGTAGTTATGTGCAATATATATATATAAAAGCTGATATGTAACTATCTGCAGTATACTTCGAAGTTATAATCTGAGACAACACTTTGCAAATGTGCATTAAGCCCAGTTTTCGCAGAAAAAGATCAATTGAACTCCCCACTACCTGTCCTGTGATTCTATATAGATGTCCCTACCTGTCCTGTGATTCTATATAGATGTCCCTACCTGTCCTGTGATTCTATATAGATGTCCCTATCTGTCCTGTGATTCTATATAGATGTCCCTACCTGTCCTGTGATTCTATATAGATGTCCCTACCTGTCCTGTGATTCTATATAGATGTCCCTACCTGTCCTGTGATTCTATATAGATGTCCCTACCTGTCCTGTGATTCTATATAGATGTCCCTACCTGTCCTGTGATTCTATATAGATGTCCCTACCTGTCCTGTGATTCTATATAGACGTCCAGGTGGGCCTCAAAACACTTTGAGATGATGCCTATAAACGGTGAGGCAACAGCTTTGGTCGCTGTCTGAAAGGGTGATTATGTATCATGTAAACTCTGTTAAACCTTGACCACTCAGATAAACATTTTTAGGCGTTTGTAGTCCCTTAGAAAATCAAGTGCTGATGAGAAGCAAACAGCAATAAACCTGAACAGCATGAAAATTACTCAGACTGCACAGCTAATCTGGGACCACCCTTTACGTAACTGCTTTAAGCCTCATTGTCCCACAGAAAGCCTCACAAATAAAGCCTGTTTGCAAAATGTTAAAGGGTATTGACACAAATAGTTTTCAGTTAAATGCAGCTACAACCTCACCTGGCTTTAAAGTTATTATGTTTCTCTTGTTTAAAATCATTGTTGTTCTCTTTTCGTTTTTTGTTTCTAAATATCATTGAATTTTATTTCGAAATTTCATGGAATTTTGTTTTGAAATTTCACTATTCATCTACTTATCTACTATACATATAAATTGTTATATTGATTTGGCTAACTATTATAGTAGAGTGAATTGTGACATAACTATACATGATCTGCATTTAAAAAGATGTACTTATGTGTGAGTCTTCATAAACTGTTCCGTTTTTCTGTTCTGTTCCTTACCTTCTGTTCCTCAGTGTTTTCCCCACTGGGGGCCTCCTCCTCCTCAAAGGGATTGCTGCCCTCCGGGTAGCCCTGGTCCCCAAAGGGTTTCCGAGCAGGGGCCTGCTTGCTAGGGACCGGCTTCACCTGCTAGACAGAAGTGTTGTGGATACTACTGAACTGTGCTATAGGAAAATTGTGCATAGTGCATGGGCTTAAAGAGTCATCCCAGATTAGCCTGCGCAGTCCACCCAGGCTAATCTGGGACAACACTTTCCACGTTTATTGTAAGTTTTTCATTTAAAGGAAGTCTCTTCTTAAAAAAAAATCCAGTTATGGTGGAAAGTATCATCCCTGATTAGCTTGTGCTTACTGTACAGGATAATCTGGGAGAACATTTTATGTACATGTATAAAAGCCAACTGTCCAAAATGGAGACTTAAATAATAGTGACATTTTTTATGGAACTATTTTGTTAAGATGCATAATTTTGAATAGCTGACCCAAACATTCGTTTTTTTTTTTGGAAGAATACTTTTATAAGTGAAATACTTTGAAAATAAATAAATAAATGTTGCTTTAGCATCTATGAACAGGCCTTACTGAAATAACAAGTTTATCATTTTGAACTATGGCTTAAAACTTTTTTTACTTCCTTTTTTTCCTTAATTTACCTTAATATTAAGAAGAAAAAACATTAAAGTGGAAGATTTCCAACAGGTCTATTTCATCCTTACTTCAGCTGTTTGAATAGTGACGCCAGTGAAACGTTTAGATATGAGAGTCTCAAAGTTGGTTGTTCTCTGTATGGCAAATAGCAACAACTTCACATCGATTTCAATCCTTCTCTTGCCCATTATCTTTTGTAACTCCTTCCTGAAGTAAAAGGGAAGTATAAGCGAAACGAATTTTCTTATCAAAATGTTAAATCAAAGGACAGAACAAAATGTGGTTATCATTAATACTACTGCACTATTCTTTCACATTTTTAAAGACAGTGAAATTTCATCTATGGAACCATTAATGAAACGCAATCTTGTAATTGTGTACTGAACAATTTACTATGTCACGTAACATACATAAATTAAACCAATACAGCAAATACATGAAAAGATTACAGCTGGCTTTTGTTAACAGTCTCAAAAGTGGCTGGCCGTGATTTCATCGTGGAGAAGTACACCATAAAGACCAATGCAAGTGGTAAGTATGACACAGTCAACATACTTCTGAACAAGAGATGTGTTCGTCAGAAACACAATGCCCCCTATTGGGCCGCTTTGAAAAAAAAAATAAAAAAATGACCTTTGACCTTGAAGGATGACCTTGACCTGAACTGCCACCACTCAAAATGTGCAGCTTCATGAGAACTCTGCTTCGAATTTTATTTTATTTTTGTACCTTTGACCTTGAAGGATGACCTTGACCTTGAACTTCCACCACTCAAAATGTGCAGCTTCATGAGATGCACATGCATGCCAAATATCAAGTTGCTATCTTGAATATTGAAAAACTTATGGCCAATGTTAAAGTTTTTTTTGGATGGACAGACAGACTGACTGACATACTGACTGACGGACAGTTCAACTGCTACATGCCACCCTACCGGGGGCATAAAAACCAATCAAATTATTGATCAGTAGGGACAACATCGAGGTATTCACGCATCTCTGATTTACCAACAGTCAAACATATACTGCTCTTTGGGCCATAAAACCTGCGTTGTGTATAAACAAGAAGAACAATAGTCAGACAGAATTTCAGTAATCTGTCCTTCGAAAATGCAATCAATCACTGACCTGCAAAACCAAAACTTATGTGATCCCTGATTGTTTCTATTACATGTCATTTACAACTCCAGTTGAAGTTGAACTTTAACATGTCAATCTACAAATCCAGAGATGTCTTATTTTCTCTTTATGTAATATTCATACAAATTGCACGATTATAGGTCAAAGCATACCCTAGATATCATGATGTGTATATGAATTGGTCTATAAATCAAACCATAAGACCCAACAATGGCTAGGTAAAAAGCAACTTACCCCACGTACTTTGCAAGGGGGCATAATAAAGTATCATAATAAATATTTGAGACCCTTTCTGAGAAAACCGACATAACGCATGCGCTTTACATGTCATCCTAGATTAGCCTGTGCAGTCCACACAGGCTAATCAGGGACAACACTTTCAGTCTGAATGTGATTTTCATTTAGAACTTCCTTTAAACCAAAAATTCAATAAAAACAGAAAGTGTTGTTCCTGATTACCCTGTGTTGACTGCTCAGGCTAATATGGAACTGTTGACTGCACAGGCTAGTATGGAACAACACTTAATGAACATGCATTAAGTCCCATTTTCCCAAAGCGCAGCTCATATCTATGAACCCCACTGTACCTGGTTAAATCACAGAACTCAACACAGATTCGCTCACTGACTTCCCAGTCTACTGGGAACAGGTGTCCAAACTTCTCCTCGAAGTCCACCAGGGTCCTCTTGATCCATGCATAGCGCCGGTCTATCTTGTCCAGCCATGCTACCTATAATATATGAACAGGGCTACCTATAATATATGAACAGGGCTACCTATAATATATGAACAGGGCTACCTATAATATATGAACAGGGCTACCTATAATATATGAACAGGGCTACCTATAATATATGAACAGGGCTACCTATAATATATGAACAGGGCTACCTAGAATATATGAACAGAGCTACCTATAATACATGAACAGGGCTACCTATAATATATGAACAGGGCTACCTAGAATATATGAACAGGGCTACCTATAATATATGAACAGGGCTACCTATAATATATGAACAGGGCTACCTATGATATATGAACAGGGCTACCTATAATATATGAACTGGGCTACCTATAATATATGAACAGGGCTATCTATAATATATGAACAGGGCTACCTATAATATATGAACAGGGCTACCTATAATATATGAGCAGGGCTACCTATAATATATGAACAGGGCTACCTATAATATATGAACAGGGCTACCTATAATACATGAACAGGGCTACCTATAATATATGAACAGGGCTACCTAGAATATATGAACAGGGCTACCTATAATATATGAACAGGGCTACCTATAATATATGAACAGGGCTACCTAGAATATATGAACAGGGCTACCTATAATATATGAACAGGGCTACCTATAATATATGAACAGGGCTACCTATAATATATGAACAGGGCTACCTAGAATATATGAACAGGGCTACCTATAATACATGAACAGGGCTACCTATAATATATGAACAGGGCTACCTATAATATAATGAACAGGGCTACCTATAATATATGAACAGGGCTACCTATAATATATGAACAGGGCTACCTATAATACATGAACAGGGCTACCTATAATATATGAACAGGGCTACCTATAATACATGAACAGGGCTACCTATAATATACGAACAGGGCTACCTATAATATATGAACAGGGCTACCTATAATATATGAACAGGGCTACCTATAATACATGAACAGGGCTACCTATAATATATGAACAGGGCTACCTATAATATATGAACAGGGCTACCTATAATATATGAACAGGGCTACCTATAATATATGAACAGGGCTACCTATAATATATGAACAGGGCTACCTATAATATAATGAATAGGGCTACCTATAATATATGAACAGGGCTACCTATAATATATGAACAGGGCTACCTATAATATATGAACAGGGCTACCTAGAATATATTAACAGGGCTACCTAGAATATATGAACAGGGCTACCTATAATATATGAACAGGGCTACCTATAATATATGAACAGGGCTACCTATAATATATGAACAGGGCTACCTATAATATATGAACAGGGCTACCTAGAATATATGAACAGGGCTACCTATAATATATGAGCAGGGCTACCTATAATATATGAACAGGGCTACCTAGAATATATGAACAGAGCTACCTATAATATATGAACAGGTCTACCTAGAATATATGAACAGGGCTACCTATAATATATGAACAGGGCTATCTATAATATAATGAACAGGGCTACCTATAATATATGAACAGGGCTACCTATAATATATGAACAGGGCTACCTATAATATATGAACAGGGCTACCTATAATATATGAACAGGGCTACCTAGAATATATGAACAGGGCTACCTATAATATATGAACAGGGCTACCTAGAATATATGAACAGGGCTACCTATAATATATGAACAGGGCTACCTATAATATATGAACAGGGCTACCTATAATATATGAACAGGGCTACCTATAATATATGAACAGGGCTACCTATAATATATGAACAGGGCTACCTATAATATATGAACAGGGCTACCTATAATATATGAACAGGGCTACCTAGAATATATGAACAGGGCTATCTATAATATAATGAACAGGGCTACCTATAATATATGAACAGGGCTACCTAGAATATATGAACAGGGCTATCTATAATATATGAACAGGGCTACCTAGAATATATGAGCCACACTCTGGGAAAATGGGGCTTAATGCATGTCCGTAAAATGTTGTCCTAGTTTAACCACATTTTAGGTATTTTTTGTAAAAAGGAAGTCTGTTTTTAGTGAAAATCCAGTTTAGGCAGAAGGTTTTGACCCTGATAAGCCTGGGCAGACTGCATAGGCTAATCTGGCATAACATAAGGCACATGCATTAAGCCCCTTTTTCAGAGAGCTAGGCTGATATTGAAAATATAAGCTTGTTAACTTGCTGCACAACACCTTTTATTAATTGCGGGTATTCCCTGTTGATCCTCTATGTTGTATTTAATACAAATTTCATAAATATGCAACACAATCTTATAACAGGCCATTTAAAAAATATTTGTCTCGAAAATCCCATACAAAAAAGAAACTGCAAGTCAAACAAAAGTGGCCGAAACATAAGTGGCCAGCCTCTGTCAGTTTTAAATATTCATTTATGTTCATAAGCGACACACAGGTCAGACTGCAAAACAGAAACCATTGATGCGTGTTAGCGTCACAGACGATGTTTGTGCTGCAGTTGACTTAAAAGTTTCATGTGAATAATTATTAGATTAATGGTCACTGTATACGATTGTGAACAATCATTTAGAACGATAATTAGAGCAGGATAAAACAAAAGAATTCTAAGAGTGTCATAAGCAGAGAATGACCTAATGTAACCAATTACCTAATGTAACCAATTAATTATGAAAGTGTTCATTTGAATGGATTTCTTTGATGTTTAGATGTTTGATTTGTCTTTTCATTTTTCAGATGTTCATTAATTACATAATTCATGAACATTTATGCAGCATACTTTTTCATGAATGTTGATGTTATATGTAGTTTAAACCTATTTATTTAAGCTTGATTGCATCGAAAGCATAAGGCTTATATAAATGCTCTCGAGTCCGTTTCCTGGGCCTAGAACCAGTACTTGGTGTCTTTGGGGGAGATCTAAAGAACGCTCCCACGGTGGGGATCGAACCCATGACCTCCCGGTCGCTAGGCAGACACCATATCCATTACAACAGGGCGACCTTCGTATGTTATATTTGATTATTTTTATCATATGTGTTGTTCGTAATTTGCAAAAATGCTTCATATGATATATAAACAAGACTATTGTCAAGCAATATGGTCCCCTACCGGTAAAACTCCACCATTGTCAGATTATTATTTTTATATTTGTTGCCATAGCAACTAGAGCTGCAACGATTTGATCCGATGCATCGAAAATAGGTTCAAAATACGTCGATTCGATTACAATACCAAACCTACCAAATTCGATTCGATTCTTTAACATATAGTCATATATATACATAGATACGTAAAGCTCGCTGTATTCTGACTATTTGATACGGAAAGGTGTGAGTTTTATCTTTACCTGTAATAACGACGCGCGCGATTGGCTGCTTATTACTTTAGTCATCGAATCAAAAAGCGCGTTACGGTCTACTTTCGGAAAAAGCTTCAAAATAGCTGAACAAGTTGTGGCCGACAAATTGAAATTATCAGATGCGCCTTAGAAGCTAAAATCAAAAGTGTAGCAGTATTTTGGGTTTCGGGATGGTAGCTCTCCCGATAAAGCAAAGTGTAAACTGTGCTTCACAGATACAAACATAACGTTGATTTAGCAAGACTAAGAGGTAGCACAAGTGCAACTACTCAAGTCACCAGCCAGAAAAGTAGTTCTGTCTCTGTTGGGAATTTGTTAAGTTTATTAGAGAATGTGCTTTGTCCTACAGGTAACAGGTGATGCTGTCACGGCACAATGGTAGACATATGCTTGTAGCGGTTTTGGATATAAGTATAATAGTGATAGTACTATCACTCCACTGATTCCAGATGTTCTTATGATTATTTATTTAATTTTATATTATTGTGTATTCAACACAATCTTATAGTCATAAGTTTTTTATATTAAAATTGAGTCCTAATTTGCTATTCTTTTTTATGTGTTTTATTGAAATATTGACATAGTTTGAAAGACAATTGGCAGTTTCTTTGCAAAATATAATTGCAAAATATTTCTTACAAATGTTAATTTAACACACTTTCAACAGTTTTTAAAACACTGTTGAACCAACCAAACTATATCAAACAAACACACAATTTGACAAATGCCCAAGATATCTAGGTTATGCGACACTTTTGAACAGAAATGTTTATTTTGAGGCAGAAGAGTGAATATATGATAAAACTAGGTTTGAAAAAGAATCAAATCGAAAAAATCGGTATTGGAGTGTCTGAAATCGAAATTGAATCGAGCTGTATTTGAATCGTTGCAGCTCTAATAGCAACCAGAATTTTTGATGTAGGAACAAAATGAAATGACGTGCATAATCTTCATATTAATATCTATCCATGTTTCAAGTTTCATGAAAAAATATTAGGAACTTTTAAAGTTATCGCAGGATCCAGAAAAGTGTGACAGACTGACTGACTGACATACTGACGGACACACAGAGCGCAAACCATAAGTCCCCTCCGGTTTCAGTGGTAGGGGACAATAAAGCTTATTATGACATATGAAGTTGCTTCTTGTATCTTTGGTACTATAACATGTATACAAGTAATAATATAGCCAAAGACATTAATGTAACAAGAGCACCGCCTTGCAGGTGCAGACCGCTCATCTATTTTCTTTTTAAAGGTGAAGGGACTCTCAATTTAAATCACAAAGGAGGGAGAGGTGGAGTGAAGAGGGGTGTATAGTGTGGGGTGTGGACATTTATTACATTATCTTCCAAAAATGCGGGAAAAAAATGCAAAAAAAATGCAAAAAAAAATTCGGGTGGGGGGGGGGGGGGGGATTCTTGGGTGCTAATGGTTGGACGGTATTTCAAAAAAAAAAAAAAAAAAAAAAAAAATATTTGTGTTTTTAAACTGTTTCAAAAAAAAAATTGGGGGGGGGGGGGTGGGGGGTATAATAGTGTGAGGGTGTGGTGGTCATTTGTGAGATGATCTTCAAAAAAAAAAAATTAGGGGGGGGGTTCGGGGGGGGGAGGGGGGGAGGGCACGGGGGATGGTTTGGGTGGAGTCTATTGTGGTATGTCAGGTAAGAGTCAAAGTATCAATCAAATCTAATCATAAATAAAGAAGTTATGGCAATTTTAGCAAAATTTAATAATTTTACCTTAAGAGTCAAGGTCATTCAAAGGTCAAGGTAAAATTCAACTTGCCAGGTACAGTAACCTCATGATAGCATGAAAGTATTTGAAGTTTGAAAGCAATAGCCTTGATACTTTAGAAGTAAAGTGGATCCAAACACAAAATTTAACCATATATTCAAAGTTACTAAGTCAAAAAAGGGCCATAATTCCGTAAAAATGACAACCAGAGTTATGCAACTTGTCCTTTTACTGTCCCCTTATGATAGTTTGCGAGTGTTCCAAGTATGAAAGCAAAATCTATGATACTTTAGGGGTAAAGTGGACCAAGACACAAAACTTAACCAAATTTTCAATTTTCTAAGTATAAAGGGCCCATAATTCCGTCCAAATGCCAGTCAGAGTAACATAACTTTGCCTGCACAGTCCCCTTATGATAGTTAATAAGTGTTGCAAGTATGAAAGCAATAGCTTTGATACTGTAGGAATAAAGTGGACCTAAACACAAAACTTAACCAAATTTTCAATTTTCTAAGTATAAAAAGGGCACATAATTCTGTCAAAATGCACGCCAGAGTTATCTTACTTTGCCTGCCCAGTCCTCTTATGATAGTAAGTAAGTGTACCAAGTTTGAATGCAATAGCATTGATACTTTCTGAGAAAAGAGGACCTAAACGCAAAACTTAACCGGATGCAAACGCCCACGCCGACGCCAAGGTGATGACAATAGCTCATAATTTTTTTTCAAAAAATAGATGAGCTAAAAACGTTTTTTTACATAGTAAAAAAGTGGTAAATTTTTTGGGGGGCCTGTGAAAATCCTGAATTGCCATATACATGTAATACAACGTATAGTGATTTTTTTGCACAACTAGGAAAAGTACCAGTACCAGTCCAATTGGGAAAATTGTGCGCAAAACACCCATAAATTGGGAAAATTCACGTCCTGAAGTCTTCATATTGGGGAATTGGTGTATTTGATTTTTTGCTCCCAAGCACTTTAAATTGAAAACTAAATTTAGTTTCCTTCAATTGGAATTTTTTGACAGCAATTGGGAAATTTGTAGTTTTTTTCTTATGGGGAAACTGCTGTTTACCGGTACTTTATAAAGATGGAAAAAAATCGATGATGCAACATACCTTGTGACAAAGGGCTCTAGTTAAGAGCCATAACAATTATCACAAAAAGGGCACATAGAGATTTGCTTTTTACAGGACATTATTGCAAAGTGAAAAAGAGGTGTGGAACGGCCCCTTGCCAATGGGACCTGGATAAAACACTAGAAGGTGAACATAAGAAATGTGTAATTTGAGCCTGTTTGTGGGAAAACTGGGCTCATTGCAATTGGGAAGTGTCATCCAAGGTAAGGCTAGGCAGTTTGCACAGGCTTATCAGGGACAACACTTTCCACTTTAATGGAAGTTTTTGTTTAAAGAAAATCTCTTCTTAACCAAAATCAAGTGTAGGCAGAAAGTGTTGTTCAAGATGAGCTTGTGCGGACTGCAAAAGCTAATCTGGGACGATACATTCATTACACACATGCATTATACCCCATTTTTCCAGGCTTTATTTTACTGTTGTAAAACGTATCCCATGCGATTCTCTTACATCCTGATTCTCCCCAAACAGCACAAGGTATTCAGTCAGCTGCAGCTTGACAAACCAGGTCAGCAGGTCGCGCTTCACTTTAGGGTCGAGAATGTTTACGACAAAACATGCCTCCTTCAACTGACGTTGGTTACCAGGGCCGTACTGAAATATGAAAACATTTGAGCTTGGTTCTGAAAAAACTGGGCTTAAGGCTTGAGAGTAAAATGTTGTCCTAGAACAACACCTAAAATGTATATTTTGTGTAAAGGACATCAATTTAAAACAAACATTCAGTCAAAAAAAGAAAGTGGCGTTCCTGATTAGCCTGGGCAATCATTCACGCCATATGTTAAGCCCAGTTTTCTCTGAAGGAGGCGTATTGATTTTGTATTGTAAGTAAATAAAAATGTACATAGGGCACAGAGACCCCTATATTCCACTTTTTCTTTGAAATTTGATTATTGACCTATAAGTGTGACCTTCCCCTATAAAGTAGGTAGACAAGTGTAACTCGCGACACATGTCTTGTGATGGTTTACATTTGTGCAAAAGTTATTTTAAAATCAATAAATTTATGGCAAAGCTATGGCTGAGACAGGAATTGTAAAAATTGACCTTTGATATGGTCATGTTTATAAAAAAAATTATTTCAGGGCACTATTTTGACTAGAACACGCTATTTACAAGTTAAGAACTGTCGCTTCATTGTATAGAAACCAGGAGCCAATATCAAATTTATTATGTTTTCTACAAATGTCAATGAAGATAACTGTGAACATCATTCTTAGAAAAGTGGGCTAAATGTATGTGCTATAAATGTCATCACAGATGTGCAGTGCACACATGCTAATCAAGGATGACATTTCGCCTGAAATAGATTTTTGCTAACAAGCAACTTCTTTGAATAAAAAATACTAAATACGCAAAGCGTCTTCCCTGATTAGCCTGTGCATTGGCCCATTGTTATACAACTGACCTTTGCCCCAGACCCCTGGAATGCTTCTTCGAAGTCTGATATGATCTGTCCGCCCAATTCTGTCTGTATCTGCCTCACTCTGAATACCAAACACAAGCACCTTTACATCAGAGGCAGAAAATTAGCTGACCTACATTTTTCATCATAGCAGACCTTTGTGGTACAGCTCTTTGAACTGTGATATGATAGTGTTATGTATTATAGTAAGATTTTACTTGAAAAAAAAAAATCATTTATATTCTTTTGCATGGAATTTGATAATAAGAACGAGTGTATGTGAAACATTCTGGCAAATAGTGCTTACCTGTCCGCCAGCTCCTTGATCTGGGGTATGGCCATGTAGGGCTGGAAGTGTTCCAGGACATTGAGTACACCCTGAAGGAGATTGGCCACATCAAAGTACTGACGCTTCCTTGTGAGAGACCTGCAATCAATGTGCGTTAAAGTGGTTTCAGATTAGCCTGTGCAGTCCGGGACAACACTTTCCAACTGGACTGGATTTTCATTTGGAAGAGACTTGCTTTAAACGAACAAGCGGAAAGCATAGTTTTTGACTGCACTTTACGTACATTATACCCCATTTTCCCAAAGCATTACTGTTATATATACATGTAAAATGATTTGCAAAATTATAAGATGAAATAAGGTTTCTTTTTTTCCATAGGTCATATTGTTTAAGATGTAAATGTAAATGACATGAGACACCTACATTGCAGGCATGAATTTTCCTTAATAAAATATACTTTAAAAGTGTTTCACATTAAAATGAAAACCAGGAAACTTTCTCAATGAGTCATTTCTATGATTACTGTCATTTTGAAATATAAGCATTTACATTAAAAAAAAGTTAAACTCACTGCCATCAAGTATAATAATCTTTCATCAGGTAAACTCAATTCCAGTATGAAAACTAACAAATTCACCTTAATGTGTTTTTATATATCAACACAGCTCTGGGAAAATGGGGCTTTATGCATGTGCATAAAACGTTGTCGCAAATTCAGTCTTTTCATAACTCATAAGTTGTCTCCCATTCGGGTATGTATCATGAGTATCCCGGGTAAAAAGCGGTCCGTCTAAAATGCGTATATGACTCATATCCGCGGATATGACCAAAAAGTGCGGATATGGACGAATACAGGCAATATCGACACTTTTTCTGCAATGTTTATTTCAATATTAAAATCAATATTTCAATAATAAAAAATACACAATATGTGTTAAATATGTTTGTATTGTCTCACAATATAACAATTTAATAGACATTATCATTTTTCCAACTCTAAATTCATATCCGCGAACATGACAAAGTGCCAGAAGATTGTTTTAGGGCTACACACCACAAACAATATAACCACGCCGACACCACATGTTTTGTTGTATAAGGTTACATAATATTTATATACATGTAATATACTGAATGTATTATTATTCTTGATGTCGTCTCAAAACTTAAGTATTTAGATATACAATATGCTTTAGAAAATAGTTAAGTATTTTTGGGCCGATTATCGCCAGACCACAAGTAATAAATGATGTTACTTTTCCTTGGTTATATTTTTATTTGAATACAAAATGTTGAATTTATTTAAATACACTGAATGTTATTAATGCAGTAACTATTGTCTGAAATGTCACTGTTTCAAGTGGCATTTTTCATTTGAAAATAAATGATGATTTCAAATGCGCGAATATGATAAAATCACCGAATGTGGTTTATCAAATAAAGGATCTATATTTGTAGTGCTATAATAACTTTAAGCAAGGTAAAAATATCTTATATTTGATTGTTACTATTTATTTTATGCTTTCCGGTGGTTTATTGAGTAATATCAGTGAATGAAAACTGATAATTTAACTGTTTCAAACAGTGAAAATTAACAGTGAAAATTATCGATAATTTTCACTTTTTACTGAGAAATGACGTCATTTTTTGGACAAAATGACGTCATTATCCCAGCGAAAATCTTTAGTTAAACTCTTAAACAGTGTATAACAACTGTGAAAAAAGCATAAAATAAAAAAAGACATTTTGTTGGATTCGGTGGAATATAGATTTTAATTCACTCGTGATCATTGAAAATATATATTTTATTATTTATATGATCACTCGAAGGGATATTATGGGCATCTAACAGTTGATAGGTGTCTATGGCCACCGTTGTTTAATTTTGGTGTTTTCACTACATATACACTTGTATTTGTTAATGCAGCATCAACTTACTAAAACAATATCCCGGAAAGAAAAAATAATGCATTTGAATATTAACCGTACTTTCATTTTGAAACTGACGACAGAAATGATTAAATTTACGATGTGAATCTTAATTTAGTTTTAGTGAAGATTCGTTCAAAAGACAGAAAGACACTATTTTGTTTTACGGATCATTTCGGCTTAGAGGAGTGGGTGAGTCATGTAAAATATCAAATATTATATAAATTTTTATTAACAACTGGTAGCAAGATGAGTTGAAGATAATTGGTCAGTAACCACATTTTAACTAAATCTTTTGACCTGTTAATTCTTTTTAGCTCAATTCAACAGTGAAAAATGCCCATAATATGACTTTAAAATCAATAATCCACCGAATCAAACAAATATCCTCTACATATTATAGTTAATTAGTACGTACAAATACGCACGTCATTTTATCAAATGAACAAAGGATATCGTAGTGCTACATTTAAATGTTTCCAGAATGATTATAACCATTATAGTTGCGATGTTATTGAAAATTTTAATTTTTTCGTTAATATTATGTTTTATAAGTGAATGTAACAGCTGTAATATAATCTTAAACATATAGGCTTCGTATTATAACTTATCGGGATATTGGATATGAACTGTTGAAATATTAACGAAAAATCTAAAATATTACCGGGACATGCATTGCTTTTCAATAACAGCGCAACTTTAATGGTTATAACCATTCTTGAAACATTTAAACGTAGCACTACGATATCCTGTGTTCATTTGAATAAATGAACTAACATGCATATTTTTATACGTACCAATAAAATATAATATATATTAACAATCAAATATAAGATATTTTTACCTTGTGTATTTAATACATATTGTGTATTTGATTGTTACTATTTATTTTTGCTTTCCGGCGGTTTATTGAGTAATATCAGTGAATGAAAACTGATAATTTAACTGTTTCAAACAGTGAAAATTAACAGTGAAAATTATCGATAATTTTCACTTTTTACTGAGAAATGACGTCATTTTTTGGACAAAATGACGTCATTATCCCAGCGAAAATCTTTAGTTAAACTCTTAAAAAATGTATAACAACTGTGAAAAAAGCATAAAATAAAAAAAGACATTTTGTTGGATTAGGTGGAATATAGATTTTAATTCACTCGTGATCATTGAAAAAATATATTTTATTATTTATATGATCACTTGTGAATTAAAGGGATATTATGGGCATCTAACAGTTGATAGGTGTCTATGGCCACCGTTGTTTAATTTTGGTGTTTTCACTTCATATACACTTATATTTGTTAATGCAGCATCAACTTACTAAAACAATATCCCGGAAAGAAAAAATAATGCATTTGAATATTAACCGTACTTTCATTTTGAAACTGACGACAGAAATGATTCGATTTACGATGTGAATCTTAATTTAGTTTTAGTGAAGATTCGTTCAAAAGACAGAAAGACACTATTTTGTTTTACAGATCATTTCAGCTTAGAGGAGTGGGTGAGTCATGTAAAATATCAAATATTATATAAATTTTTATTAACAACTGGTAGCAAGATGAGTTGAAGATAATTGGTCAGTAACCACATTTTAACTAAATCTTTTGACCTGTTAATTCTTTTTAGCTCAATTCAACAGTGAACAAGGGACAAAATTGTCACAAAACCAGGTTTTCGTTGTGAAAAAAAATCTGATAAAGGGAGACAACTCAAACTGAACTTTTGAAATGAACAAAGAAAATTAACCCCCTTTGTAAGTTTGTTTTAAAATAAATCTATTTTTAGTCGTGGCGACCTTGACATTGGAGATATGCACATGAATATTTTTTTTTGACCTTTGACCATGAAGGATGACCTTGACCTTTCACCACTAAAAATGTGCAGCTTCATAAGATACACATGCATGGCAAATATCAAGTTGCTATCTTCAATATTGCAAAAGTTATGAGCAACGTTAAAGTTTTCGGACGGACACACGGACGGACGGACGGACGGTCAAAATTTGTGTGCGTATGGAAAGGCGTTGTCCATATACACATGCATACCAAATATGAAGGTTATATCTCAAGGGACATAGAAGTTAAGAGCATTTTCCGAAACCTAAACGCAGATTTTGAAACCTAAACGCAGACCCCTACTTCAAGGTCAAGGTCACAGGGGTCAAAATTGTTGTGCGTATGGAAAGGCCTTGTCCATATACACATGCATACCAAATATGAAGGTTATATCTCAAGGGACATTTATGGCCATTTTTGACCTTTGAACTCAAAGTGTGACCTTGACCTTGGAGAAATCGACGTAATTATTTCGCGCGACACACCGTCCAATGATGGTGAACAAATGTGCCAAATGATTTTAAAATCTGACAATGAACGACATAGTTATGGCTCGGACAAGCTCATTTATGGCCATTTTTGACCTTTGAACTCAAAGTGTGACCTTGACCTTGGAGATATCGACGTAATTATTTCGCGCGACACACCGTCCAATGATGGTGAACAAATGTGCCAAATGATTTTAAAATCTGACAATGAACGACATAGTTATGGCCCGGACAAGCTTGTTCCGCCCGCCCGCCAGCCCGCCCGCCAGCCAGCCAGCCAGCCAGCCCGCCCGCATTCGCCAATCTAATAACCAGTTTTTTCCTCCGGAAAACCTGGTTAAAAATGCCCATAATATCACTTTAAAATCGATAATCCACCGAATCAAACAAATATCCTATATATATATATAGTTTATAAGTACGTACAAATATGCACGTCATTTTATTTATTCAAACAAGGGACAAAATTGTCACAAAACCAGGTTTTCATTGTGAAAAAAAAATCTGATAAAGGGAGAAAACTCAAACTGAACTTATGAAATGAACAAACAAAATTAACCCCCTTTGTAAGTTGTTTTTTTTAAATCTATTTTTATTTGTGGCGACCTTGACATTGGAGATATTGACGTGATTCTTTCGTGCGACACACCGTCCCATGATGGTGAACAAATGTGCCAAATGATTTTAAAATCTCATAATGAATGATATAGTTATGGCCAGGACAAGCTCATTTATGGCCATTTTTGACCTTTGAACTCAAAGTGTGACCTTGACCTTGGAGATATCGACGTAATTATTTCGCGCGACACACCGTCCAATGATGGTGAACAAATGTGCCAAATGATTTTAAAATCTGACAATGAACGACATAGTTATGGCCCGGACAAGCTTGTTCCGCCCGCCCGCCAGCCCGCCAGCCAGCCAGCCCGCTAGCCCGCCCGCATTCGCCAATCTAATAACCAGTTTTTTCCTTCGGAAAACCTGGTTAATGAACAAAGGATATCGTGGCGCTACACTTAAATGTTTCCAGAAAGATTATAACAATCATAGTTGCGATGTTATTGAAAATTTTAAATTTTTCGTTAATATTATGTTTTATAAGTGAATGTAACAGCTGTAATATTAATCTTAAACATATAGGCTTCATATTATTACTTATCGGGATATTGAATATGAACTGTTGAAATATTAACGAAAAATCTAAAATTTTACCGGGACATGCATTGCTTTTCAATAACAGCGCAACTTTAATGGTTATAACCATTCTTGAAACATTTAAATGTAGCACTACGATATCCTGTGTTCATTTGAATAAATGAAATAACATGCATATTTTTATACGTACCAATAAAATATAATATATATTAACAATCAAATATAAGATATTTTTACCTTGTGTATTTAATACATATTGTGTATTTTTCATTAAACATTGAAATAAACATTGCAGAAAAGTGTCGATATTGCTTATATTCGTCCATATCTGCACTTTTCGGTCATATCCGCGGATATGAGTCATATACGCATTTTAGACGGACCGCTCTTTACCCGGGATACTCGTGATACCTACCCGATTGGGAGACAACTTCTTAGTTACAAAAATCTCGAATAAGCCTTTGCAGACAGCATAGACTAATCAGGAACGAGGTTTTCCACCTAAAAACTGGATTTTCACTAAGAAGTGACTACAGTTCAACGAATAATACCATTAAGCAAATAGTGTTGTCCCTGATTAGCATGTGAGGACTGCGAAGGCTGTTCTTGGACCAGTGATTTTTTAACTTTATATTTAAAAGCCAGTGCCTTTTAGATTTGGGAAAAATAGCGCAATATACCATGAAATTGGGAAAATTGAAACATCATTAAAGGCTCTATTAAGGTGACAATCCGTAATTATTTACTGATTTTAAAATATTTTTTTCATATTTTATTTATAAAGGTTATCAAAAAACAATATATATATACTATTGGACATAACCATACAAAAATGAGCAATACAACTTGTTTTAAGCTCAAAATACAGTGTCCTCCAAGTCAATTGTGTTTACAAACAATCAGTTTATTTACATCGCTGTTTACTTGGGAAGGTGAAAGTGAAAATAACTCAGGTCACCAAAAATATATCGTTGATTTTCAACGTTTTCCGGTATCACAAAGTAGGTCTCTTCAAAATGGTTAAAATGTTTGTAGTGATCTAATAAGTTACTTTCTGCTGGTAAAAAGTTGTTTAAAATAGAATTAAAATTCAATTTTCTTTCGGCTATTTTTAGCATATGTCACCGCCTTGAGGCTACACATCATTAATTACAAAGTTGTAAACATTTCTTCCAATTATGAAACAGGTATATCTTCCATAATTCTTCACAACGTTGCACCTAAGCTGTGTTATAATCATTTTTTATGCAAGAGTAACTGAAATCCGGTAAAAATTATACTAGTTTATTTGCATAATAATTGGATTTGCCACCTTTATACAGCCTTTAATATGATTATAAATAACAGTTAATTGATTGTTTATAAGTGCATACTTAACTGCATTTTGTAATGTATATCATAGTGTGCTACCAAATTATCTTGCACTATAATTAACACATCATACCAAATATTTAGTTTAATGGTAAAACTTTGCATCTTTTTGGGATATTTTGCTCAGATTTTTGAAAGCCATGTAAAAATATCTGCAGAGTTTGTTTTTTTCAGTTCCAATTTGAGGTCGTTACAAGAACCCATTCTAATGGAAACAAGAGGGCCAAGATGGCCCTAGTTCGCTCACCTGAGAGGTTCATTCAATTTTTACCAAATGTCAAACTTGACCTAGATATTGTCCAGACAAACATCCTGGTCAAGTTTCATCTGCGAGTCATGATCAATGTACCTATGAAGTTT
This sequence comes from Dreissena polymorpha, assembly GCF_020536995.1. Classification (NCBI taxonomy): domain Eukaryota; kingdom Metazoa; phylum Mollusca; class Bivalvia; order Myida; family Dreissenidae; genus Dreissena; species Dreissena polymorpha. The sequence goes on from NC_068355.1 coordinate 112,885,228, forward strand.
CATGATCCTAGGCGTAAGCATTCTTGAGTTATCATCCGGAAACCATTTTTCTAAGTTGAGTCACCGTGACCTTGACAGCCATTGTGTGAATACGTTTTTGGGCACTGTGACCTTGACCTTTGACCTAGTGACCTGATAATCAATAGGGGTAATCTGCGAGTCATGATCAATATACCTATAAAGTTTCATGAACCTAGGCATAAGCGTTCTTTAGTTATCATCCAGAAACCATTTTACTATTACAGGTCACTGTGACCTTGACCTTTGACCTAGTGACCTGAAAATCAATAGGGGTCATCTGCGAGTCATGATCATTGTACCTATGAAGTTTCATGATCCTAGGCATAAGCGTTCTTGAGTTATGATCCAGAAACCATTTTACTATTTCAGGTCACCGTGACCTTGACCTTTGACCAAGTGACCTGAAAATCAATAGGGATCATCTTTAAGTCATGATCAATGTACCAATGAAGTTTCATGATCATAGGCATAAGCGTTCTTGAGTTATCATCTGGAAACCATTTTACTATTTCGGGTCACCGTGACCTTGACCTTTGACCTAGTGACCTGAAAATCAAAAGAGGTCATCTAAGAGTCATGATTAATGTACCTATGAAGTTTCATGATCCTAGGCCTAAGCGTTCTTGAGTAATCATCCGGAAACCATTTTACTATTTCGGGTCATCGTGACCTTGACCTTTGACCTAGTAACCTGAAAATCAATAGGGGTCATCTACGAGTTATGATCAATGTACCTATGAAGTTTCATGATCCTAGGCCTAAGCGTTCTTGAGTTATCATCCGGAAACCATTTTACTGCTTTGGGTCACCGTGACCTTGACCTTTGACCTAGTGACCTGAAAATCAATAGGGGTCATCTGCGAGTCATGATCAATGTATCTATGAAGTTTCATGATCCTAGGCATAAGAGTTCTTGAGTTATCATCCGGAAACCATTTTACTATTTTGGATCTTCGTGACCTTGACCTTTGACCTAGTGACCTGAAAATCATAAGGGGTCATCTGCGAGTAATGATCAATGTACCTATGAAGTTTCATGATCCTTGGCATAAGCGCTCTTGAGTTATCATCCGGGAACCATCTGGTGGAGAGACAGACCGACATGAGCAAAACAATATACCCCCTCTTCTTCGAAAGGAGAGGGGGGGGGGCATAATGAGAAAACTGCCCCCCTCCCAGCAGCCATGTTATTCAACTGACCGGAACCATTTTTTAACTCAACATTCGAATCAAGGAAACAAATGTCCTGAGCAAATTTCATGAAAATTGGGCCAAAAATGTGACTTCTACTGTGTTCACATGTTTTCACTATATACATATAGAGAAAAATGCTCCGCCCACTGGCGGCCATGTTTTTCCACTGCTCCCGACCATTTTCAACCTCGTCCGAGATATCAATAAAACCAATGTTTTGACCAACTTTCATGATGATTGGGCAAAAATTGTGACTTCTAGAGTGTTTACAAGGTTTCTCTATAGCCAAATAGGGAAAACTGCCACTATACATGTATACATATAGAGAAAAATGCCCCGCCCACTTGCAGCCATGTTTTTTCACTGATCTCAACCATTTTCGAACTCGTCCGAGACATCAATTGAACCAATGTTTTGACCAACTTTCATGATGATTGGGCAAAAAATGTGACTTCTAAGAGTGTTTACAAGGTTTCTCTATAGCCAAATAAGGAAAACTGCCCCGCCCACTGGCGGCCATGTTTTTCAACGGATCGGAACTACTTTTGATCTCAACCAACATATCATTAAGACATACATTTTGACAAAGTTACAAGAAGATTGGGCATGAAATGTGACTTCTACAGTGTTTACAAGGTTTGTCTTTTTTTTGATCTAGTGACCTAGTTTTTGACCCGGCACAATCCAGTTTCGAACTCAGCCGAGATTTCATTGGGACAAAGCTTCTGACCAAGTTTCATGAAGATCGGACAAGAAATGTGGCCTCTAGAGTGTTTACGAGCAAATGTTAATGGACGGACACACATACGACGGACAAAGACCGGTCACAAAAGCTCACCTGAGCTAAAAAGCGTATATTAAAAAAAAAAAAACAACTAAACATTTCAACATTTCATAGTTTTTCTTCCATCCAGCACTGTAAGCAGAAAATGAATGAATATAATATTAAAAACACTTTTATTCTCAAATTTGAAGTATTTGTTTGCAAAAAATAACAGCAATTATTTCCCACTTTCAGTCAAAACTAGAGCTTTGTCACAGACGTGACGAACACCCCCACATGCCGCATGGACACAGAATATTTTGCATGCTGTCTTCTCAAAAAACACCAGACACCATGCTCATTGTTTAAAACTCACTAAGTGACCTCGTGAACTAGTTTTTGACCTAGCACCACCCATATTCAAACTTGACCTAGACATCATCTAGATACAACTTCTGACCAAGTTTGGTGAAGATCAGATGAAAACTACTTGAATTAGAGAGCGGACACCATGCTCAATGTTTAAAACGCACAAAGTGACCCCCTGACCTAGTTTTTGACCCGGCATGACCCATATTCGAACTTGACCTAGACATCATCTAGATACAACATCTGACCAAGTTTGGTGAAGATCGGATGAAAACAACTTGAAAACAACTTGAACTAGAGCTTTGTCACAGACGTGACGAATACCCCCACATGCTGCATGTCGTCTTCCCAAAAAACAGCGGACACCATGCTCAATTTTTAAAACGCACTAAGTGACCCCTTGACCTAGTTTTTGACCCAGAAAGGCCCATGTTCTAACTTGGCCTTAAGATCATCTCCATAAAACTTCTGACCAAGTTTGGTGAAGATCGGATGTAAACTACTTGAATTAGAGAGCGGACACCATGCTGAATGTTAAAAAACGCACTAAGTGACCCCATGACCTAGTTTTAGGCCCGGAATGGCCCATATTCAAACTTGTCCTAGAGATCATTTAGATAAAACTTGTGACCAAGTTTGGTGAGGATTGGATGAAAACTACTTGAATTAGAGAGCGGACAACATGGTGAGGTTTAAAATGCACTAAGATACACCTTGACCTAGTTTTTGACCCGGCATGACCCATATTCAAACTTGACCTAGACATCATCTAGATACAACTTCTGACCAAGTTTGGTGAAGATTGGATGAAAACTACTTGAATTAGAGAGCGGACAACATTGTGCTGTTTAAAACGCCCTAAGTGATCCCGTGACCTTGTTTTTGACCTGGCATGACCCATATTCAAACTTGCTCTAGAAATTATCAAGATACAACTTCTGACCAATTTTGGTGAAGATAGGATAAAAACTACTTGAATTAGAGAGCAGACAACATGGTGAGGTTTAAAACACACTAAGTGACCCGTGACCTAGTTTTTGACCCGGAATGGCCCATGTTAGAACTTAACCTACACATCATCTAGTTACAACTTTTGACCCAGTGTGGTGAAGATCGGATTTAAACTACTTGAAATAGAGAGCGGACACCATGCTCAATGTGTAAAACGTACTAAGTGACCCCGTGACCTAGTTTTTGACCCGGCAAGGCCCATGTTTGAACTTGGCCTAGACATCACCTAGATACAACTTCTGACCAAGTTTGGTGAAGATCGGATGAAAACTACTTAATTAGAGAGCGGACAATATGCTGAATGTTTAAAACGCACTAAGTGACCCCGTGACCTAGTTATTGACCTGGCAAGGCCCATGTTCAAACTTGGTCTTAAAATCATCAATATACAACTTCTGACCAAGTTTGGTGAAGATGGGATGAAAACTACTTGAAATAGAGAGGGGACAACATGCTGAATGTTTAAAACGCACTAAGTGACCCCGTGACCTAGTTTTTTAACCAGACAAGGCCCATGTTCGAACTTGGCCTAGACATCATGTAGATACAACTTCTGACCAAGTTTAATGAAGATCGGATGAAAACTACTTGAAATAGAGAGCGGACACTTAATACGGACCAACCGACAGACAAGCTCACTCCTATATACCTCCTAAACTTCGTTTGTGGGGGTATAATTAGTGGACACTTAATACGGACCGACAGACAGACAGACTGACCGACAAACAAGCTTACTTTTATATACCCCCCTAAACTTTGTTTGTGGGGGTATAACAATGAGATATTCCCAAACCAAAGGGACCGGGTCCCATTCCCAAAATGGTGAAAAAACAACAACACTGATCTGCCTTCTTACGTGAGGGACTCAACGCCGCCTACAAGCATGTGCAGATGGTTCAGGGTGGTGATGGAGGCGGTCAGGTGACGCTTGGCATGGTCCAACTGCTTAATGTCCCTCGTGATTTCTTTTACCTGAAAGTGCAAACACGGGTAACAAACAATTATGTGCACTTACTTATTTTTAGAGGGCATGGATAGAAATGAATTGATATGTGTGGTGTTTAAAGTAAAAACTCCTAAAAACAAAAGATGAGTTGGTCAGAAACACAATCCCCCTATTGCGCCGCTTTGAAATAAAATTTCAATATATCATTTGGCAGGTTTAGAAATTATCTCCCTTTTAAAGTTTTTACTTCCCTTGGATTGTATTTTTTTACTTTCAAAATGTGCATCTTCAAGAGATACACATGCATGCCAAATATCAAGTTGCTATCTTCAATATTCAAAAAGTTATGACCAAACTTTAACGAAGGTTAAAGTTTTGGGACACGCACAATTAATGAATGACAGACAGGCAGGCCAAAAACAATATGCCCCCGATCTTTCCATCCGGGGGCATAAAAAGAAATCTGTGAAAATGCAATGAAGGACAGAAGTACTGTACTTTCTGATTTATTGAGAACTTGTGTGTTTTTTTAAGCAAAGCTTTCTTACACAAAACATAAACATAGACAATGGCATTAACTCATATAAGTAAATAGTTTAAATTTACATAATAGTAAATGATTAGACGATCCAATATTTACCATTTCTTCTGACTTTTCAGCTTTGTCTTTAATGTCCTTGATTTTCGTGAACAGATCATGAATGGCGCGTTGTGCCTCCTCTAGTGCCCCTCTTCCTTCTTCCCCAACGTTGGTCTGGCCCCGCACCACACTTCGGATGTCTGTGTCCAGGTGCCTGTAATAGAGGAGCTGTGTTCTGGGAAAACTGGGCTTACTACATTTGCGTAAAGTGTTGTCCCAGATTGTCCAGCACAGGCTTATCTGGAGAGACATTTTCTGCTTGTATGGAATTTCTTGTAAAATAATCCATTGCAAAACAGCATTAATTTTTTTTTTTTTTTTTTTTTATTCAATATTAAACATACAATGTAAATATGTGCATAAGCAAGAGCAAAAGTGGTATAATACAACAGTTATAATGTCAAACACATATTATACATGATATGCTAGGATATACTGTTTTTTTTTCTTTGGTTGCCTGTGGTGTATGCTGTTATTTTTAAATGTAATAATCAATCATAGAGATGATTTGCGGAGAGTTAGGTAGAAGACAACTGGACTGGGTTATGAAAGTTTATGCGTTTCCATTTTTGTTCAAAAATATGAAGTTTATCGTTGTTGAGGGCTATTTCTTTTTCAATTTGGATCTTTAATTTTAAATAGTTTATAAAACAGTTGAAGGTAGGTATTTGTTTTTTGTATTTGAAGCTAAATATAAAATATTTCATGAGTATGATAATGTGGTTCACAGTGTTATTAATTTCTGGTATTTTAAAAGTATTCACACCGAAACTGATATTTAAGAGAGACAGTTTAAATTTTAATTGTTGTTTCTCTAGAAATGTTGTTAACTGGTTCCATAGAATTTGAATATGTTTGCACTCCCAGAACAGGTGTTCTATTGTTTCAATGTGTTCGCTGCATATATCACATAAATTTGTGTTGGATAGTTTGCACTTAAAAAGGTATTTATTTGTTGCTATGATTCTATGCACATATTTATATTGAAAATTTCTCAGTGTGCTATCTATAGTTGTTTTATATGGCATGATAAATATTTGTTTCCAATTAAATTCATGTTCTCGAAGCAGGTTTTGCCATTTATTTTGAATCTTGGAGTTTTCTGCAGGGTGTTTAATTTGTAGTTTGTAAAATATTTTGTTTGTTTTGTTTTGTTTTGTAAGTATGTTTTCCGTGAATGATGTTTGGGTACATGGTGTGTTATTTGAATTAATTGTAGATTTAATATGTATGGGTATGCTTTTAATTAATGTGTAATACATTAGGAAATTGCTTGAAGGTATTCCGTATATATAACATATGTTCTCAAAAGAATAAAAGTCATTTATTCTGTAATCGTACAATTGGTCGACATATTTAATGTTTTGTTCAAACCAATGTTTATAGAAAAAAGTCTTATTGTTTGAAGTTATGTCTTTATTGTTCCATAAAATAGTTTTACTGGTGATTTGGGTTTCTAGATTATGAGTAACATTAGTCCATGCTGATAAAACACTCGATAGAAATATGTTTTCGTTTGCAATTTCATGCAAAATGGTATTGTTGATGTTACATTCAAAAAGTAAGGAGTCACCATATTTTTTTAGGATTTTCTGGTAGAATGATTTCCATTTACTTGTATTGGTTTTATCTAGATATCTTTTAACCCAGCTGCATTTGATTGCATTCAAGAATGAGTCGATGTCCGTTAATTGGATACCTCCATTTTCTACAGATTGAATTAACTGGGTTCGCTTAATTTTATCAGGTTTACCGTCCCATATGAAATTAAATATTGCTGATTGTATATCTTTAATAATATCATTTGGTGGGTTTGGGAGGACTGTTAGTGTATAAATTAATTTAGGGAGTGCAAACGTTTTCAACACCGTGTTTTTTCCAATTAGTGTAAGTTTACGATGCTGCCATGATTTTAAACAATTTTTAAATTTTTGTAATTTAGGCAATATGTTTTTTAGAATTGTTTCATTTTCATTGTTTGTAAAGGTTATTCCTAACGTTGTTGCTTCATCTGATGTCCAGTGGAATTTCATTTCTTTTTTAAGTTGAATATTACTTTGTTTAAATTTACCTACTCGTAGCACAGTGCATTTACTTGTGTTTAGTTTTAGACCTGATGCCGTTCCATAAAGGGTTAGCGATTCTATAAGGTTATTGAATGAGTCACTATTGTCATTTAAAAAATAAGTTGCATCGTCAGCAAATAAGGACTGTTTAATTTCGTCGTCAGGTTCTAGCGATATTCCTTTTACATGTTTATTTGATTGGATATAGTGTGATAGATACTCGATGCATATAATAAATAGCGAGGATGAAAGTGGGCATCCTTGTCTTACCCCTCGTTCGATGTTAAAACTGTTTGAAAAAAATCCATTGTTAATAATAATGCTGTTTATGTCGGTGTAAAATAGTTTTACCCATTTAATTAGACTTTCACCAAAATTCATATTTTCTAAACAAGAGAACATAAACGAATGATCTAGTGAATCGAAAGCCTTTTCGAAGTCTGCAAAGAAAATAAGGCCTGAATTGTTTGGTTGGTTGAAATAATGTATGCATTCTTGTATCAGACGTACATTTTCACCAATGTAACGTCCTTTTATGAAGCCAGATTGAGATCTTGAAATGATTGATGGTAATATTTTTTTAATTCTGTTGGATATACTTTTTGTTGCAATTTTATAATCATTGTTCAGTAAACTAATCGGGCGCCAGTTTGATAAGGATTCTAAGTTTTTTCCAGGTTTTGGAATGAGTGATATTATACCTTGTTTTTGTAGCGTAGTTAAGTTTTCGTTGTTAAATGAATAGTTAAGTGAATTAATTAAATGTGTTTTAATATCGTTCCAGAATATTTTATAAAATTCGATTGTGATGCCGTCAGATCCTGGACTTTTGTTATTTTGCATTTCTTTAAGTGCTAGTCCACATTCATATTCATTAAGTAATCCGTCACACAATATTTTTTCCTCTTGGTTTAAAGCATGATGTGTATTTTTAAACAGGGTGTTAGTTTCAATATGTTTTCGTTTATAGAGGGTTTTGAACAATAAACGTTGTTCCTCTAGTATTTGTGTTCTGTTTGTTATATCTTTGCCATTGACTACTAATTTGTGTACAGTTTTTTGTTCACTTCTACGTTTTTCGATGTTTGCGAAGTATTTTGTGTTTTTTTCATTGTGTTCAACATGCTGTGCACGCGCTCGTAGTAATATTCCACTGAGTTGTGTATGATAGATTCCTTCTAATACTTGTTTGTTTGATGTTATTTCATCTTCAATGGCGTTGGTATCATTTGTAATTGTGTCATGCAATTGTTTTTCAAGTGTTTCAATTATTTTCATGGTCTCAGTTTCAAGTTTTTTTGTTTCTTTTTGTTTAAATGATGTGTATCGTATTGTTGTGTTACGTATATTACCTTTAATTATTTCCCATAATGTGTTGGGGTTAGCATCTTTGTTATTTTGAGCTGTATTGGTTATTTCCTGTTTTATTTGCGTTTGGTATTGTGTGTCTAATAAGATGCTGTTATTAATTTTAAAGTATCCTGGGCCCCTTTCAGGTTGTATATTGTGCAGTTCAAGTTCAACTAGAGAATGGTCGGTCATAAATCCTGGTTTTATGTTGCATGTATTAATAATATTGCAGAGTGACTCAGATATTAAGAAATAGTCCAATCTGCAAAATATTGTTGGTTTTGTGTTTGAATGCCAAGTGAATTTTCTCTCATTCGGATTAACTGTACGCCAGAGATCGATTAAATTGTAGTTTTCAATTATGTTATTCAAAATTTGTCTATTTTTTGAGTGAGAATATAGGTTTCCATTTCTTTTATCTAATAATGGGTTTAGAACAATATTGAAATCACCTCCGACTATAATGTTTTTATCTTGGTTACTTATTATATACGATTGCAATGTCTCGTAAAATTTGGATTCATCTATGTTAGGGCCGTAAACGTTTATTAATGTTAATTGTGTTTCGTGTATTTTTATATCTATGCTTGCTTGTCTGCCAATTATTATTTCATTGAAGTTATCCACTATTATTCCTGTATTACTTTTTATCAGAAAGGCGATGCCTTGTTTATTTGTATGTTGTCCACAGCATTAATTTATCTGGATTCATCAAACTTGAGAAAACACAATTTGGCTAAAAAAATCTGTCTGTTAGTCTGAGCCTTGAGATTTTCCCAACAAGTTCAATTTTTCATAAATAAATATAACTACTAACAAAGTATTAATTAATAAAAAAAGGCTTAAAATTAACAGGTTTTGTTGCCTCTGGTTATTTGTTCTACTATAATATTCTGCTTACCTTATTTTGTATCTTATCTTTCCAACAACCTCATCGATGTTTGACAACGACTGCTCTGTAGGGAACAACTGATTGATGTAATCCACTGGATTAAAGTCTGGTCTATCAATGGGATCATCACTTGGAAGTATCTGTGGAGTGAGCATTGCTTAAACGTGTGAAAAAAAGAAGGTTGTTAAGAAATAGGGTTTACTTATGTTGTATTGTTGGATAATATGACATTACCTGGATACCTGGACTGTTGGGCCGTAAATTAGCTATGCTGTAATGGCCCCTCTGATAAATGGTCTCTTCTTTAGAATCTCTCTCTGATATGTAATATTTTGTTAAAACTTCTCTAGAGTGCGCTTAGTAAATATTAATTGTTAAAATTAACTAATTTACAGACAGGTTAAACTTCTTAATGTTCCATTTCTCAGAATTTAGCAACGATTTAAATTGATTAACACTTGTGGCAGCTATTGTTGATTCTTCCAAACTGTTCCAGTAATGAATAGATCTTTGACTAAAGGTGTTGAGTCTTACATTGCTTTTGAAATTCTTGCCTCTTAGTTTCAAGTGATGACCACGAAGATTATCCTCAGCCAGATAAAACAATTTTTCCCAGTTTTAATCGTCCAGCGCATGTAAAGATTTGAAAATTTGGATCATATCCGCCCTGTCCCTTCTGTACTCAAGTGTGATTAGTCTCAACTTCTGGTAATATGGTAGATGTGCCACCAATGGCACTAGTTTAGTTGCTCTTCGTTGAACATCTTCAATTTACTCTATATGTTTTTTGAGATGAGGGGACCAAAAACATGATACATATTCTAAGGTTGGCCTGATTAAAGAGGCAGAAACATTTCTTCATCAAGACATTCGAAGGATCTATGTACTAAGCCAAGAGTTCGCTGTGCTTTATTCGTAATATTGGTAATGTGTTGGTTAAAACTTAGCCGCTCGTCAAAAGACACACCTAAATCTTTCGCATTTGTGACTGCTTCAATGGCTGTGTAGTTTCCGTCCGGGTCTCTCATGGAATACCGAAAATCACTATTTGAACTTCCAAGGTGAATAACTTCGCATTTCTTTGCATTAAATGTCAATTTCCATTTATCACTCCAGTCACTTAAGTTGTCTTGGTCAGATTGAAGATTATAACACTCCTCATTTGTTGATTCCAGTTGGTGAAAAAAGCTTTGTGTCATCTGCAAAAATCTTAACAATTCCTGATACTATGTCAGGAAAGTCATTGATAAAACACAGAAAAAGTATCGGTCCGATGACACTGCCTTGAGGGACTCGGCTAACTACATCTGACCATGATGACAAAGTAGATTCTATACGAACACACTGCGTACTTCTAGTCAAGAAATCCCTAATCCAATTCAGGGCTATTCCTCTAACACCCAACTTGTGCAGTTTACAAATCAAATGCCGTGTGAAACGCGATCGATGGCCTTGGAAAAGTCCAGGTTGATTGGTACACCATTGTATAAGGATTCTGTCCAATTATCAAGAATCTCTAATCACTAAATAGAGCACGGCCTTCCTGATATGAACCCGTATTGTGCATCAGAAAATATCTTGTTGTCATTCATATGCTTCACGAGTTTATCCCTGACAAGACGTTCACATAATTTACACACTACAGAAGTCAGGCTAACTGGGCGGTAGTTTGCTGCATTCATATTACGGTGAGTCTATAAATCTCAGGTTTTTTTTCCTTCTTTGAGACCCGCCGAAAATAGGCCCTTTTCCCTCGGATTTTTTTCCCCTCAGCAGGTAAATTTTCCTTTAGATTTCATTTTCTTTTTTTACCATTAAATTAGGGATGCAAGAGGTTAACCGGTTAACCTACCGAACGACCAGTTAACCGGTTACATTTTCGGCAAAAGGTTAACCTTGAAAAATATATTTGATTATGTGTTTTTTTTCATCGAAAAACTTGTACGTTTTTACTTTTTTCGCGTGACATACTGCCAAATTGCGCTGGCGACTAGTTAAAACAACATGCCGCACAGTCGACGGTAATAAATAACGTGTCAACAAACACAGCAATAAAGCAATAAATCAATACCTTTATGATAACAAATAGGGGTACGTTTTGATAATTGGCACCATTGTTTTGTTTGACTCGCAAAAATTTAACTAGCGAACTGCGGGGAGTGGGGGCTACTAGCGAAGACGTAATTGACACGTTTATCGAACTCGCGATAAAAAACAGTTTAGACAATGCACGCCTTTTTTTGATGTTTTGTTAACCAATATCCAACACTGATTGCTCGCGAAAATACCGTGTTTTATAAGAAACAATTTTCTGAATAAATGCATTCGTAGTTAAAATCTTGTCGAGTAAACGTCGTATTTGCTTCTGAGAAATTACTATCATTATTGTAATTTACGTCACCAACGATGCCACCATTACCGTCCGAGGTATGGAAACACTTCAGAAAATCGGCAGACAAGAGCACTGCATCTTGTCTGTTATGCAGTGCAACAATTCAACTGCATGGCGGCACCTCAAATCTGCGAAATCATATAAAATTTAAGCATCCGTCCGTTGACAACAACAAGGCCAGTCCGGATGTGGCAAAGCAACAGACGTTACACCAGGTTTTTGCCCCCCGTCCTTCGTCGAGCGAGACGATCAACCAGGCCCTTGCAAATTTCGTGGTCCAGGCATACGTGCCCATGATTTATTCTGCAGACAGAACTAGAAACTGTGAATAAAAAATTAACTCAGAATCTGAGTTTGTGTTCTTTATTTTACCCGCATTTAAATGTAAAATGAACATTAAACGATAATAATTCGGCTACAGACGCTAAAATGCACATAATAAAATAATTGAAAATATGCAATTATCCAATTAAGAGAGATCCGGATTCGTTGAAACACATGACCCTCTTTACGTCAACCAGAAGAGAAAAAAACATGTTAATATAAGGTCAATTTGAGCTTTAAAAATGGAAACATAATTAACAAAGAAACACACCTTTTTGTGAGCGATTTGACGCGAACGTAATATAAGCGGCGCAATGAAAAATAAAATAATGACGCAAGCGATCTCAAATTAGAAATTACTTTCGTGTCTATAGAGCGGTTCGAGCGGTATGACATTTTTATGTACTCTAACATTGAAACTACCTAAAGCGTTTCGGTTAACCGGTTAATAACCGGTTACGGCAAAAGGTTAACCGGTTACTGATTTTTGTAACCTCTTGCATCCCTACTTTAAATACATAAGTTATCCTGATCCAGTGTAGAAAATTGAAAATATTGAATAATTAAATGATCTGTTGCCTTGAATTTGTTTTAAAAACAGTAATATATGTTAAATTAATTATTTATGACTTTCCTTATTTTCCCCAAAATCCGGATTTTCGCATGATTTTTTCCCCCAAAATCCGGCGTTTCGTGCGATTTTTTTCCCCTCAAAGGCCCTTACCCCAAAATCAGATAAAAAAACCTGAATCTAATTAAGAATTAAAGTTTGAAGTTAAACATAACTGAGAACTTATTATTTAAAATGTCATACGTATGGGTGCTGGAGGTTTCGGTAAATGACAAGTTCGGTAAATTGATTTATATAGTAAAAGCCGTGGAGGTTTCGGTAAATTGATTTTATAGAGGAGGTATACCTACAACGAGGTGTTAATGACACCTATTATCGGCTTACAATAACATTAGAGGCATTTATTTGCAAACTGTGGATTAATTTTGAGTTGAGTAATTAATGCTATGCCTAAGGTAAAGAATTAAGGGAAATGAATGAGCTACCTCTGAAAAACGAATTCTGTAAGGAAATTTTTGGTTAATTTTACGATTAAAACAACGCAATACTGTTGTTTTTTTAATTGGTGCTTTTATTTAAATAACATAATAGTAACATAATAGTAATAAGAAGTAATGATTTATGGCGGAATCAATGTAAGATTTTCAATTAAGTTTAATGCTATTTTAAAAAGTTTCTTGTAAAATATGATTTAATAAAAATGATTTCATGTTGAATTTTATATTTATTTATATGTTTTATTATTTCTTTCTGGTTGAGAAAAACACAAGAAAAAAACAATATATAAAATTTAATACGTGTACGTAATTAATAAAAAGTAATATAATGATACGCGTTATGTTTTATAATTATGTTAAGTGCGCGTGCCATTGAACGTTGAGTTAAGCGAAGAGATACACATAATTGAAAACTGATAAAAATGACATCTAACACAACGCCAGCAGAATGAATACACTGTGTAATAGCAAGCTGCTGTGATGATCATTATCTTATCAACTTAATACACAGGCACCTGGCTACTGTACTGGAACAATGGGTTTTACGGCCAAAATAACTGATATCATTTTTTGCCTAAACAAATCGGTTCAATAAAAAATAATAACTGATTTACTTTGTAATCCGTTTTATTTAGCAACAAGTAAAACATGGATGCAATATATATATTTGAATATTTCATGTCATTTAAAACAATAATGAGGGAGTAATCACATATTAATAAGATACATTTTTGACACACTACAATATTAATACGACACATTATTATCATTCAGATTTTCCGCATGCTGATTTAATTTAATTACATTTCTAATACAAATGAGATACATGTACGACACAATTCAATTTAATGTTACATTTCAACCATATCAGTTGTTCATCGTTCAAGACTCGTCGTCGTCGAGCATGTGGTGGACCGCTGTGGATGGTCCCAGGGCATTGATGTGGCTGATGATCATTTCTTATTTGACAATGACCATTATAATTTTTTAATTACCCAATTACATAATAATGTTATTTTTACCACAAATAAACATCCTTTGATGTCACCACCAGTATTTTTGGTAAACATGATTAAAGAAGGAAAACGTTTGTTTATTTCACAGTTTGAAAGTTACTGGTCGTGTATGTAAAAACTCGGCCACCAGTGTTAAAGCATGTTCACGATCTAAACATACATATCTAGATTATTTTAAGAATAATACCTTATGTGCTGACCTGATTGTAGGAAAAAGAAGCAAGAAATTTATTTATATAAGAAACAAACATATTTGATCTTAGTATTTTAAACCACCGAAACTTAAAAACCTTAATTAAAGCGTATCAGTTAAAAAAAATATAATAATGTGGCTCTTACAAGAGGTGGCCTCCACGTGGCATGATTATATAATGGTTATCAATAGGTTGCAAGCCTGGATAATTAATAATAACACTTTGCAAACATCTCTAATTTGATAAAATCAAGTCCGTACATTTAAACAGATAAATTAATTAGTGCCAAACAACTCAATTAATGTTCATCAAAATTAATCTACAGTTTGCAAATAAATGCCCCTAATGTTATTGTAAGCCGATTATAGGTGTCATTAACACCTCGTTGTAGGTATACCTCCTCTATAAAATCAATTTACCGAAACCTCCACGGCTTTTACTATATAAATCAATTTACCGAACTTGTCATTTACCGAAACCTCCATAACCCATACGTATTATTCTGTAGATATGCATTCTTCAAATTATAACGTATTAAAAAGTTTCTTTGACATTCAATATGAACATAACCAGAATTAGTGCAAAGTAGCCTGGTCTAAATTTTAACATATTATTTGCACTAAATATATTTTTTACTAATTTATTGCGATTGACAATTAAACGCTCTTAAAAATATAACAAATACTTCATCAAGAACACCCTGGACATCAGGTGGAAAGGTGAGCAAGGACGTATCCTGGAAATTTTCCTCATCAAAATTGTCTTCTTCTTCTAAACCTGCCATGTTGTCGGTTTTAAAATTATTTCACTTTGCAAAAATAGCAAAACGTGTGTTGTTAAAACAGGGAATTCATTAATATTTTCTCAAAAGAATACGCTGATTTTAATGAAGAATGAAGTTATGAATTACATGTTAAAATCATTCAAAAGTGTTTTGAAATTTTTATTTATTTTTCTTCAAGATGACTAATTGAGTACCTAACATGTGCGTTTTGTTTACAGTCACACGTTGATATATATCCGAATTAATAGTGCAGTTCCGAATTTTAGTGCCTTTGGGTTTAAACAATGGGGAAACGAAAGCAAGGATTCAACTGGAAAGCCAGACAACAAAATAAGACGATTGTCGACAATTCTGCAGTGGACAATGTAAAACGCATGTTTGTTTTTTTAACAGATAAAGAATTGCTAGTCATGTTTTTTTAAACATGATAACATCATTAGATTAATTCATAATATTATTTGCTCTATTTAGTGCCTTATTGCAGCATTTTTTCCATAGCCAAAAAACATCCCATTACACGAGTTGACATATGACTGTGTAACAAATAAAATGCCAGGTGGGGATACTGCAGGGTCCGGCCCCTTGCTACACTTTGGGGGATTGGGGCTGGGGCCCTTAGAGGGGGGAATTTCACGTCGTTTTGGGCGAAAAGAGGAATTTTATAAGATCTTTTCACCAATCATTCAACACTTAAAATTGTTATATTTTAATATGATTTACACAAATATACATTTAATCAAAGGTTTTAAATAGCACAATACCAGTTGGCAACATAGGTATAAAAGTAAAAAAAAAAGTTTGTTTTTTTGGAGGGGGGAATGTTTAGCTGAAATAGGGGAAAAAAGTATACTTTTTTCATGGGGGAAGCCGCCGATATTTGGCGGTAAAACGAGCGAATCAAGGGCCCTGTACTGCTCTCAAACCTTGGACCGGGAAGCCTGATAAAAAGTCCTTATGAAGACCTTGAATATAAATATCACTGCTCCAGCTAGGATTTGAAGAAGAATATCATTTTGATGAAAATGTTTTCATGAAACTAACATAAAATGTACTTATAGTTAGGCAAGATATACTAAAAGTTATACAAATCCATATTTGTAGAGCAATCAACTATTATCCAGAAACAAAATAACTAGATTTCAGTACTTTGACCCCTGAAAAATTCAGTTGACCCCTGAAAATGTCAAGCACATGGTAATTTGACTCCTGGTTTTCAAAAACTATTGAAATCCCTGAATTCCTTTTGAGGAAGGGGTCTTATTCTTGGGGGGGGGGAAGCCTTTAGAAGCCCTTGCTAAAGAAAGAAATAAAAGCCCGGCATGTATATGTTTTTATTCCTGATTTTAGATTCCACTTGAACTAAACTTCAGCACTGAGAAAGGTTATGATGACAGCAATGCTCTCATTTTGCCTGGTTCAAAGTCTGAGCGAAAGCAAGTCAATGAGCATGAAAACAGGGTCAAGAAACTGTCCAAGAAAGAAAGAAAGAAGTTGGAAAAAGTTCTAGAAGTAAAAGAGAAAAAAGCAAAGGTACAGTAATTTCTCAATTGTTCCTAGTCTCGTAAGTTTTCAGACGCAATCTTGGCTTTTGCAAAATTCTTTTTGGTAACCCCTATTTTTCAGACACCCAGATTCATCATTCACCCCAATAATTAATTACTCTAAATGTTTGGACAGTTGCATTTCATCAGAATTCATTACATTTTTGGGACAATCCGATGATACATAACGCATGTGTTTACAATCTGAATTTTTGTTATGATACCCATCAAAAGATTGTGTGAAGTCACTTAACCGTTACAATGTTGTTTTTTTCAGTTTTGGGGGAAAGGGTCGGTCCCCTGAGGGGAGAAAATTCGAACGTAAAAGGGGAAATTTCAATGCTTAGCAAGTAACAGTACAAAATCAAGTTTTAACACTAGAATTCACCATACAATGTACATAGAGAGAAAAACATTATTCCAACTATTTTTTTCATCAACATGTTATGTTCATGTTCAAAAATCAACATTTCTTGGATTTCTGCAAATCTGTCAATTAGAAAGTAAACATGCGGGTGCGGCAGTTCACGAACATTATAGTAATAAAACAAAATAAATTCCTAACGAAAGACGTATTTAAATGAGGTATTGATTAAAATTGAATACACTTTTGAGAGGGGAATTTTAGAAATATTTGGGGGAAAAATATATACTCTAGAGATGGGGGAATGGGGCCGAATAACGCAGAATATTTATAAAAAAAAACACTACGTTACATTTTTATTATTTTGATGATTAAGCATGTATATCGGTAAAAGACTTTGCCATTTGTGCGATTATTACTGACGTGTTCATTATTAAGATAAAAAAATGATAAGTTATGCCTAATGCATTCACAGATTATGGTTGGTATCATTTCAGGCATAAGTGAATGATGTCAGTTTGTACATAACATGTCAATCTGATTGTTTTAATATGAAAATTCGTGTTTTGTTGATAAGTGATAATTTACTATTAAATTATCTTCAGTAATGTTCTCATGCTGAAGTGTGATAAAAAGGACTCAGTTTTATTGAAACAAAGTTAAATGTGTTAAAGACAGTACACTCTTAAAAGACTTTATTTGCACAGTTTAGTTCAGATCAAAGTAAAGATTCATACCGCGACTAAAATCTCCTTTAGCAGTACTTAACAGTGTTGTATAAGCAAGCACATGCTATCATTCATTGGTGACAGTATGCACTGGAATTTGAGAACGTCCAATGCATCACATAATATATTTACAGTGTGTCTCTCAATTTTCAGACACTGTATTTTGATAATATTTGTTGTATCGTAATTTTTTAATGGTAATTTAATTGAATGCGTTTTAATTCCATTTTATTATTGTTTAATTTGAGTAGCAATGCTATGAGGTGAAATTTTATTTACATTTATATGTATCATGAATATTGCTAGACCAAGTGTGAAGTTGAGGGCTCTAAAGACGGTTTAAACCCCAAGTGCTTTGCATTGACCATTCCAAGGCGGCAATGATTTTTTTTTGCTCTATATTTCACATCCTGTTCTTTTTGGATTGGGAAAAAAACGTGATAGTCCATGCAATTGGGAAAAATTAAACATTATTAGTATGATTATGAATAACAGTATACCTATTGTTTATAAATGTATGCTTTCAAAAATTTATATTATAAAGTGCTAGGGAATTAAATTGCTGTAAAAACAACTCAATAGACCAATTATTGAGTATATTGGAAAAGTTTGGTATATTTTTGGGGACATTTTGGTTAGCTTTTAGGGAAAGAATGCTTCTTTTTGCCATAGGGAAACAGCCTGTTTCGTATTGTGCTGTTTCTTACTATTTTGGCAATTAGTCACTTGCCTTAAATAAAGGACCTCAAAATTGTATATAATAAGTTTACACTTCTTTATATTGGACACGAACAAAATTAACTATTTTCAAATGTCCAAAAAATTATAGA
Organism: Dreissena polymorpha; assembly: GCF_020536995.1. Taxonomy (NCBI): domain Eukaryota; kingdom Metazoa; phylum Mollusca; class Bivalvia; order Myida; family Dreissenidae; genus Dreissena; species Dreissena polymorpha. The sequence continues at coordinate 112,903,721 of NC_068355.1, forward strand.
AACAGTTTAATATGTAGCTTACTTTATGGGATATAATTAATGTTACTTATTTTTGTTAAATTTAACTAAGAAAATAAGACCATTTGTAACTTCTCTATATTAATTAATAACATTTTAAAATCTTTGTGATTTTAATTTGGCTTCTTTTATCAGTTCATTTTTGCTTTTGAATAAGCAACACCATTTTAATTTGTTGAAGCTTTATTGGGCACGCTTGACATTCTGCATGCTATTTGTATAACAGATTTTGATTTAGAACGAGTTGCGTTCTGTGAAAACTGGGTTTAATGCATGTGCATAGATGTCTTTCAACATTAGCCTGTGCAGTATCCACAGGCCAATCAGGGATGACACTTTCAGCTTTGATAGTATTTTTTGTTTCAAGGAAATCTGTTCTTAGCGAAAATCCAGTTCAGCTGGAAAGTGTTATCCCTGATTAGCCTGTGCACTCTACGCAAGTCCAATTATTCATATTATTAACATGGCTATGGTTGGTCACCACATAAACCAACAATGTTTCTACGTAAATGTGACTCTAATGAGCCTTGTTTTGGGAAAAGGGACTTCATGCATGTGCCAAAAGTGTCTTCCGAGATTAACCTGTGCAGTTTGCTTTAGCACTTGCATTAAGCCCCTTTTTTCGCACTTGCATTAAGCCCCTTTTTTTCCAGAGAGAGGCTCTCATGTGAATCTGTTTTGTTTTCTCAGAGAGCGGACATTTTGGCGTCGCTGTCAGCCCACCAGGCCAGCCAAGAGGAGATGAACCAGCTCATCGGCATAGCAGACGTCATGTCCGGAAGAGTGAAAAGGTTTACACTCAGAGATTTTGTTCACTTTCATTCAATTTTGATATCTTAAAATTTGAACTGTTTAACCTCTAATTTCGGCAGTTTAGACAATAACATTTGTGCCACACTCTGGGAAAACATGGAATAATGCATGTGCGTAAAGTGATGTCCCTGATTAGCCTGTGCAGTCCACATACTGTGAAACCATTTATTTTCGTCAGTATGAAATTTCGTCATTTTTTAACCAGGTTTTCCGAAGGAAAAAAATGGTTATTAGATTGGCGAATGCGGGCGGGCTGGCTGGCTGGCGGGCGGGCGGAACAAGCTTGTCCGGGCCATAACTTTGTCGTTCATTGTGAGATTTTAAAATCATTTGGCACATTTGTTAACCATCATTAGACGGTGTGTCGCGCGAAAAAATTACGTCAATATCTCCAAGGTCAATGTCACACTTTGAGTTCAAAGGAAAAAAATAGCCATAAATGAGCTTGTCTGGGCTATAACTATGTCATTCATTATGAGATTTTCAAATCATTTGGCACATTTGTTCACCATCATGGGACGGTGTGTCGCACGAAAGAATCACGTCAATATCTCCAATGTCAAGGTCGCCACGACTAAAAATAGATTTATTTTAAAACAAACTAACAAAGGGGGTTCATTTTGTTTGTTCATTTAAAAAGTTCAGTTTGAGTTGTCTCCCTTTATCAGATTTTTTTTCACAATGAAAACCTGGTTTTGTGACAATTTTGTCCCTTGTTTAAATGAATATTTCGTCAGCACTTATATTTCCCAATTTCTGATTTTGAAAAAAAAGCATCAGTCTATATTTGTTTTGTTTGTAAGACATGTCCGTGATAAATCGCGGTTTCGCCGTTGCAACAAATTGTGGTGGGGTAAAGGGAGGACGCTTGGGAGTCCTGTTTGTCACATGCCAATTAAACAGTCTTTTGTTATTAGGTGACAGTAATGGGCCCTTATTATTGTATGTCATTGACAAGTTAATTGTTATGATTAGCGGATTAGTGAGACTGAATAACTGTTTAAAACAACAAAGCACATTGCAAATTAGTCAACACCTTTGAAAAACACAATACAAAACCGAATTTATCTTGACAACAAAACAGACGAAGTATGTATGCGTGGATTAAATTGGATTTAAATATCTCATGCGTAGGTTAATACAGTCTTAATTTTGTTTAAACATTGGACATATTGAAGAAATAGACGAAAATTAATGCCTGACGAATAATAATGTTTTCAATGTAGTTGGATTTCTGCTAAGAAGAGACAGACTAAAACAATAAATGGCATTGAAAGTGTTGTCCCTGATAAGTCTGGGTGAATGGCATTACAGTTGAAAGTGTTGTCCCTGATAAGTCTGGGTGAATGGCATTACAGTTGAAAGTGTTGTCCCTGATAAGTCTGGGTGAATGGCATTACAGTTGAAAGTGTTGTCCCTGATAAGTCTGGGTGAATGGCATTACAGTTGAAAGTGTTGTCCCTGATAAGTCTGGGTGAATGGCATTACAGTTGAAAGTGTTGTCCCTGATAAGTCTGGGTGAATGGCATTACAGTTGAAAGTGTTGTCCCTGATAAGTCTGGGTGAATGGCATTACAGTTGAAAGTGTTGTCCCTGATAAGTCTGGGTGAATGGCATTACAGTTGAAAGTGTTGTCCCTGATAAGTCTGGGTGAATGGCATTACAGTTGAAAGTGTTGTCCCTGATAAGTCTGGGTGAATGGCATTACAGTTGAAAGTGTTGTCCCTGATAAGTCTGGGTGAATGGCATTACAGTTGAAAGTGTTGTCCCTGATAAGTCTGGGTGAATGGCATTACAGTTGAAAGTGTTGTCCCTGATAAGTCTGGGTGAATGGCATTACAGTTGAAAGTGTTGTCCCTGATAAGTCTGGGTGAATGGCATTACAGTTGAAAGTGTTGTCCCTGATAAGTCTGGGTGAATGGCATTACAGTTGAAAGTGTTGTCCCTGATAAGTCTGGGTGAATGGCATTACAGTTGAAAGTGTTGTCCCTGATAAGTCTGGGTGAATGGCATTACAGTTGAAAGTGTTGTCCCTGATAAGTCTGGGTGAATGGCATTACAGTTGAAAGTGTTGTCCCTGATAAGTCTGGGTGAATGGCATTACAGTTGAAAGTGTTGTCCCTGATAAGTCTGGGTGAATGGCATTACAGTTGAAAGTGTTGTCCCTGATAAGTCTGGGTGAATGGCATTACAGTTGAAAGTGTTGTCCCTGATAAGTCTGGGTGAATGGCATTACAGTTGAAAGTGTTGTCCCTGATAAGTCTGGGTGAATGGCATTACAGTTGAAAGTGTTGTCCCTGATAAGTCTGGGTGAATGGCACAGGCTAATATGGGAAGACACTTTACTCACATGCATTAACCCTTTTTTCCTAGAGCAAGGCTTGTTTCCAATTTTTGACAGTTTTACTAGACACAAATACCATAATTATATTACACATTTTACAGCATATAATACTTCACTTGGCGCGGATATTGTTTATACTTTAGCTATGAATTTCACTGCAACATGGGTTTTAAGACCTGATGGAAATGGTAAATTTTAGTTTTCACTTTACATTCATTTTTGCAGGAAACATGAAGATGTGATAAATTCAGGAGTGAAAACTATAAATATTATTTCTAAAAGAAATAGAAAAAGACGTCGTAAAGAGCCAACAGAGGAAGAACTTGGGAAAAGTGACAGTGAGGAGTCAATCCACACCTCTGATATGTCAACTGATGAAGAGGATTCAGGTGTGGCGTCTGAAGAGGAACCCAAAGTTAACAATGAACCTCAAGAGAATATAGTCCTAAGGATGAATAAGGAGCAAGATGGTGAAAGCAATCATAGTTCAGCTGGATCTACATCTGTTAAATCTGAAATAGTCCTTATAAATGATCCATCTGATGATATTGCAAATAGAGCAAACACAAGTGCAACACATGGGACAGAAGAATCTAATACAAGTCACAAAAATAATTCTCCAGTCTGGAAAGTAAATACAAAGAAACATGTTAGAAGTACCTCAGCCAATTGGACAATAAGCGAACTCACATCTTCTGTATGTACCCCTGATAAGCAAGTCAAGTACTCTAGGGATGATGACGTTATGGAAAATAAGGGAAAAGTAGATGTTGACAACCCTTCTGGTGGTAATAAGGCAGTAACAGAGCCTGACATTAAGGTAGCTGATCTGGTGATGAAAGTTGTGAACATCCCAGTTGAGAGAGACACAGTTATCCAGGTATCATATTTTGTCAGTCTGCAAAATTAACCCATCGCCTGATCGCCAATGTGATGAAATCTCGGCTTTGGTGATAGAAATTGAATATAGATCGCCTGATTTGCAATGAAAATAATCCGAGAAAATAAACCAATCAAAAATCAATTTATGCATTTCAGGTGTAAATTCGTACAGTGAAACCGCTTAGTTACTTCCCTTATTTTTTTATCATTAGTGATCTCCCATAGAAATTATAGAGAGTGTCCGGCTTGCGTATTTAAAATGTCATAATACTTTTGTTAAACTGAACTTGCATTCTTCGCCAATAAATGAAATAATAGTGCGAGGGTTTTATAAATTAAGTAAAGCGGTTGAATGTGTGTTATTAATAGCTTTGAAATTACGAAATAACCTTAACAGTGTTTATCATTCATATGATTAAGATCGATACCCGTGATCACCGGCTTTGTATTTTTACTGGTAAATACTTGCTGCAGAGAATTACACTTTTATTGTTCTGCTAAGGTCAACAATGTTTAAACTGAAAGCGCCAACGTTGTTTCAATCTATATACATGTATTACGACTGTTGTCGTCCTTTCATGTAATGTCACTGTAAATTAATTCAAGTTTTTTCTGGCTTTGAAAAATTTCCGCTGGCTATGACATTTTCAAAGTTTCATAGCCACATAGGCTATGAAGACAAAAAAGTTAGTTTTGCAGACTGTTTCGTGTTGTAATACAAATTTAACGTACTTTACAGCTTTAACCAACAGCAGTTTGTTACACAGCTCGAAAAACCTTTGTTATTATTTATGTAGTTAAAGCTTTAACAATTACAATAGGTTGATGTCAGATGGTTGTGACATTATATTAAGATCTTTTTACAATTTTTCTGATTGTGTGACAAGACCATGCACTGATCCAACAATGACCTTTTTCCTTGAATGCTATACAAGGGGTGTGGAAATTATCAAGATTTTCCACTTGTTTATCCTCATTATTTCACAGTTTACTGGTGTCCAAACAGCCCTGCTTAATGCATTATTGAATGTTTATAGTTTAACATTAGGTATACAAAAATTCTAGTCTATTCCCCCATTTGATTTCCGCCATTTGTGGTACCAAAATCCTCCTCATTTGAAGGCGCAGTTATCTGTAAAAATTGCAGAAATTAATCACCGTAAATTAATCACTGATATTTTATCGCAAAGATGCAGAGCACAAATAGCTATGCTAAAGATGTAGATAAAGTTAAATCAGAGTTATAAAGAATCTTGTGCTATAACGTACAGAATGCGCGACTGAAGCTTCCAATCCTTGGAGAGGAGCAGAGCATCGTGGAGGCGATCAACGAGCACCCGGTCATGATCATCTGTGGTGAGACTGGCAGTGGGAAAACCACACAGGTGCCTCAGTTCCTGTATGAAGCGGGATATGCACAGTGAGTTGATTTTTTTTTCCAAAAAAATAACAATGTCTTACAGGCTGTTTAAAAATCTTGACAGGATTTCCCCCAAAATATGCCATTTTTTTCAATTAACTCAGAAATTAGTTTATGCAGTTTGTTATTCAGCAATATAACCCAATTGCACTTAATATTATTAATTTAATAATGCATTTAAATATGAAAAATTGGAATATTGTTATTTTTAATATAATAATATTAATGTTTCTTTTTTCCCAATTGTATTCTTTGTCGCACTATATTTCCCATTCAAAAAGGCATAGGCTGTATAATATATAGCAAAAAAAAATCACTAGTTATTGTTCATAGATAAAATTGTGTCATTCCTTGTGTATAGTTGTATATTTTAACTGGTGCAATTTTTTAAATGGGGTCCGTTTTCATTTAAATTTTATTTAACATTTTTACTTTATGTCTGTTATTTTCAACTCTTCAGTAGTAGATGTAACATTTTTATCATGCTTTCTGTAATTTTCAAGTCTTCAGTGGTAGATGTAACATTGGTATCATCATGCTGTCTGTTGTTTTCAAATCTCAAGTGGTAGATGTTACATTTGTATCATATATTTGTCTCTTTTTTTCAACTCTTCAATGTTACAGGTAACATTTGTATCATATTCTCTGTTGTTATGAACTCTCCAGCAGTGGAGTTAACATTTTTATCATGTACTCTGTTGTTTTCAACTCTTCAAGTGTTTAGGTTTAAGCTTTGTATCATACGGTTTGTTGTTATGAAGTCTTTAGTAGTCTGTTGTTATGAAGTCTTTAGTAGTCTGTTGTTATGAAGTCTTTAGTAGTCTGTTGTTATGAAGTCTTTAGTAGTCTGTTGTTATGAAGTCTTTAGTAGTCTGTTGTTATGAAGTCTTTAGTAGTTTGTTGTTATGAAGTCTTTAGTAGTCTGTTGTTATGAAGTCTTTAGTAGTCTGTTGTTATGAAGTCTTTAGTAGTCTGTTATGAAGTCTTTTAGTCTGTTGTTATGAAGTCTTTAGTAGTCTGTTGTTATGAAGTCTTTAGTAGTCTGTTGTTATGAAGTCTTTAGTAGTCTGTTGTTATGAAGTCTTTAGTAGTCTGTTGTTATGAAGTCTTTAGTGGTCTGTTGTTATGAAGTCTTTAGTAGTCTGTTGTTATGAAGTCTTTAGTGGTCTGTTGTTATGAAGTCTTTAGTAGTCTGTTGTTATGAAGTCTTTAGTGGTCTGTTGTTATGAAGTCTTTAGTAGTCTGTTTTTATGAAGTCTGTAGTAGTCTGTTGTTATGAAGTCTTTAGTGGTCTGTTGTTATGAAGTCTTTAGTAGTCTGTTTTTATGAAGTCTGTAGTAGTCTGTTGTTATGAAGTCTTTAGTAGTCTGTTGTTATGAAGTCTTTAGTAGTAACATTTTAAATATACTGTTTGTTGTTTTGAACTGTTTTCTGTGGAAAAGGTTTAATTTTTATCATACCGTCTGTTGTTTTCAACTTTCAGTGGTAGAGATAAATTTTTATCATGCTGTCTGTTATTTTGAACTCTTCAGTGGTGGAGGTATCATCGGTATCACAGAGCCTCGAAGGGTGGCAGCTGTGGCCATGTCCAGTCGGGTTGCCAAGGAGATGTCCTTGAGTTCAAGGTCAGACAAGTTTATCATATGAGTCGAGCCCTGAGAAAACAGGGTTAAATGCATGTGCCAAAAGTGTTGCTTTCCGTCTAAACTGGATTTTTGTCAAGAAGAGTCTTCCTTAAATCGAAAAATGAAATAAAAGCTGAAAGTATCGCACAAATAGGCTTATATGACAATTAGCTCTATATATATATTATATATAAAGAGATATATTATAACATCTTTATTTTTACTGTTTTATTTTAAAATCGTTGTTGGACACCCACTGTCGAGTGATTGAAAGTCCCTGTCAAGTGAAAATAATTCTATGCATGCTGTAGTGGCATAAGTTCTTATGAAGGAAAATTATGGTCACCGTATTTCTCAAAGTTTAGACTCTTAGTTTTTGGACACCCCCTATTTTAGCAAGAATAATTATTTTTTGTGACTTAATTTTCGGACATACATGTTTTTGTCCATAATAAATGTTTCTAAATTTTCTGACAGAAATTTTACCGCGCTATTCTACATACTTCGCTTATCTTGTGACACCTCAAGCATGGATTTTTACAACCGGATTAAGGTAATAAAACTTGGCAGATGCATGCCTGAGGGCAATGGACCATTACATTCGCACAATTTGGTAAATAAACATGTATACAGGTAAAAACAATGGATTCACCCAACAGCATTTGAAACATTTTCATCCTATCAGGGACCTATACAAACATATGTATGTATAGGTCCCTGGTCCTATCAAGGAAGCAGAATGTTATATGTTTTTACTTTTATGTTCTATCATTTCAGGCAAGAGTTAGCAAGGCTGTTAAATTGTATTTATTTCAAAGCAGAAAAACGAAGAGTAAATCACAATACATTTACTGTACATTGAAGTATTGCTTTCATTTTAATATAATTATAACTTTCGGACACCTTAATTTTTGTCTCTAAATTTTCTAAACTAAGAGTTATTACAGTATTCCACTATACACTATTCTACACATTTAAAAATGTTTATGTTTGAAAGCTCTTGGAACAAAGGGAATGTATACTTTACCGTGCACTTGGTATGAAGTGTGTCCTTAATGGATGGAGTCCCAAGGCATAACACACAGTTGTTTGTATTGAAATCACCATCAAGACATTAGTTTGATTGTAATGATTTTTTTGTTATTTGCTGTTTATGATGTTCGATTGAAACAATTTCTGCATGAGTAAATTGCTTAGAATGTTAATTGGCTAAGACTTGATTGAGGAAAGCATAATCAGCAGCGGGTAACGGTATCCAACCCTGTATTGAAATATATGACATTATTTAAATGATTCAAAACTGTGCAACTGTGAAGATAATTGTCAGATTTTGAGACATTCAAATAATGGTTCTGATAGATTTCAGTCCTCACAGCTTAGAACCTTTTATGTTGTTGCCTTGTATCTGTGGTAAATTAAAATATTTGTTGGTTTCTGATTTTTAGTTTGGCTGTTTTCGGAGAAAACCCGAGGTATCTTCATAGCCAGCTCATCGTTCGCCGTCCGCGTCGTGCTAAAACCTTTACATTGGCTCTAAAATCAAAGTGCTTCCACCTACAACTTTGAAACTTCATATGTAGATGCACCTTGATGAGTTCTACACACCATACCCATTTTTGGGTCACTAGGTCAAAGGTCAAGGTCACTGTGACCTCCAAAAAAAAATTTTTTGGACAAGCTTTTATTTATTCAAAACTGCACCCGCAGCCGAGCGTTGGCACCCTTTATGCGGTGCTCTTGTTTAAATTTTATTATTGAAATATGATGCTTTAAAATAACAATGAAGATTTATGATGTTATGATGTTATTTGAAGTGTGGTGTCCTACCAGATACGATATGAAGGCAACGTTACCGCAGATTCAAAGGTCAAGTTCATGACAGATGGTGTCCTGCTTAAAGAAGTTCAGAAGGTATTTGGATGTTCTTATGTTATAATCTTATGTATGGAACAAAGAAAATTATTTTGATACTTAAGTACTACTATAACTATATAAGTCTCTGTATAGTCTTGATATATCTACATTTACTGTAACTGTTCTTGTCTTGGCATTGTACGTAAAATTACAGTAAATAACTTGTGAATTTAAATTCAATTTGCTTATGCTTATGCCATTTCCAGAACGAGAGCTAATTCAACCCTTTCCCACTCAGAAGCAAAGTAAAAATGGCTATGTGCAAACAGCATAAAACCAGAACAACCTGAGAGTAACTCACAGTCTGTTCAGGTTTTATGCTGTTTGCTGCTCATCAGTATCTACGGTTTGGCGATGAAGCCTTAAAAACTTGAATCTAGTAAGAAAGGTCTTAATTTTAATATACCGGTATCTATCTAATGGACTACAAATTAATGCGTGAAAATACGTATCTAAGTGGTAAAGGGTTTAATAGATGGCATTGCAGTTGAAAAAATGTACAAAATATTTTATTAAAATATGCCATTCATAATTTATATGACAAAATGATTGTATTATTAAAACAAATGAGCCTTGCGCTAAGAGAACAGGGTTTAATGCAACTGAGTAATGTGTCGTCCCAGATTAACCTGTGCAGTCTGCAAAGGCTCATGAGGGACGAAACTATTTTGATAAAGTACTTTTCAAATAAGTCTCTTCTTGGCAAACATCCAGATAAGGCGTAAAGTGTGGTCCCTGATAAGCCTGTGCGGCTAGGCTCATGCATTTAACCCTATTTTTGTAGAACCAGGCTCACAAGGGCACTATTTTTGCAGGACTTCCTACTGACCAAATACTCTGTGGTCATTATCGATGAGGCTCATGAGCGGAGCGTCTACACAGACATCCTCATTGGTCTGCTGTCACGCATTGTACCACTGAGACACAAGGTACGTACTGTTACAAGATGAACATAAAAGCATACAAAAAAACTATAAAAATAATATGTCACTTGAAAAGAGACATGCTTGGAAATGATTAGAATCATATGTCAGCACAACTGTCTTCCGTCTGTTTATCCATCGGTTAGTCAGTCTGTCTATAGATCCAGGGCAGGTATCCAACAGTTTTCTTCAAACACAGTATACACTTTCAGACATTGTTCCTGATGATATGAAGTTGGGCATGTTAGAGTTGCTTTTTATTGGATGTTAAAAATTACACTGTTTGACTTTGCCATATTTTCAACAATTCATTTGAAATAGATGCCTTTGTTAACAATATTGACATAAATACTTTGGATTAACTTGAAGCCTGAAATTATATTTATTATTAATATTTAAAAGCTAGAAATGTAACAAGGGTTGCCTATACAATTTCTCTCTAATTTTCTGAGCAAGCCTGATTAATGATTTAGCATCATATGGATACATGGGTTCATTCTGACTTCATCACTCTGTTCACAGCGAGGGAAGCCCCTGAAGCTAGTCATCATGTCCGCCACGCTGCGAGTGGAAGACTTCACAGAGAACAAGAGACTGTTCAAAGTCACACCCCCTGTGATCAAGGTGAGATGCTTTCTAGTTCTATATTGTTGTTTGTAGCCCGTCCGTTTGCCCTGTTCCTTCATTCTTTTAATGTTTAATGTTTTGTTTGATGTTTTGTTCTGTATTGTATAGTCAATTGGTGTGCCTTAATCATTTCCATTGTTAATGTTGCGTTTTATGTTTTGTATTGTATAGGCAATTGGTTTGCCTTAATCCTTTTTATGCCCCCCCCCCCCCTTCAAACAGCAAACAGAGGGGGTATATTGTTTTGCTGGACGTCGGTCAGTCGGTCTGTCTGTTGGTTGGTCTGTCTGTCGGTCAGTAAACCAGTTTGTTTCAGATCAATAACTCGTCAAGGAATTGACTGATGACCCCTATCAAAATTGGGGTCACTTGTTAAAATGTCAAGGTCACTGTGACATTAAGTGTTAATTTGGTTTCTGTTTGATATGTCATCAAAGGATTGAGTGATGGGTGTCAAGGCCCTGTTTTGGGGGGCATCTGTCTCTGACCGCGGAGCTCTTGTTTATGTTCAATGTTGTGTTTTATGTTTTATACTGTATTGGAAAGGCAATTGGTCTCTTACCTTTGTTTAATATAACGCTCGAGGATACTAACAAGAATTTGTCTCATGATAATGTTGAAGTAGTTTTATTTGTCAAATGTGTCCTATTCCTTCGACCTCCCTCATGCATGTGAACCCTTTAAATAATAATTTGGCTGGATTTGTTCCAGTAAGTACATGTTCTTGACTTTAGGCTACATATTCCTGTCTTTGCTGTATTCAACCCACTCCTGGTAATTTTCACTTGTGGGAGATATGACTCTAAAAGAAATTTCATTTCCATTCACATTGTCTCAAATGTAATTGTTAAGCTTTGACACTTCCATAATTCGCACTTATGTGCACCAATAACTTGCCATTATTTTTACTCACAATTTAACTTTCTTTGATCTCAAAATCTTTTACTTTGGTTGACATTTGGAATTCCTGTGATTTTAATGCCCCCGGATCGAAAGATCGGAGGTGTATTGTTTTTGCCCTGTCTGTCATTGTATGTGTTCGTGTGTCCCAAAACTTTAACCTTCTTCATAACTTTTGCAATATTGAACGTAGCAACTTGATATTTGGCATGCATGTGTATCTCATGGAGCTGCACATTTTGAGTGGTGAAAGGTCAAGGTCATCCTTCAAGGTTAAAGGTAAAAAAATATATTTAAAGCCATGCATTAGGGGGCATTGTGTTTCTGACAAACACATCTCTTGTTTGGTCATGTTTAGCTTTATTTGATCACCTTTTGTTTGTTTTGCATAGTCTGCTGTCCATCATCAATTTTTGTCATATGATCACTTCAGAGGTCATATTTATTGCCCAATCTTAATAAAACTTTGTCAGAACATTTATCTTAACCCTTTAAGTGCTGGAACCGAATTTTGAAGGCCTTTGCAAACAGTTTGGATCCTGATGAGATGCCACAGAACGTGGCGTCTCATCAGGATCCAGTTTTGTTTGCTATTCTGATAGTATTCTTTGAAAAAAAATGAAGACAATGCTAATTTTAGAAATTCAGCAGACAACATTTTAGCAGACGACAAATATCCCAGCATGCAAAGGGTTAATGATATCTTGTCACATGGAGTCAACAACTATGCTGCTAGGTCAAAGTAAAGTAATAACATGTGAACGCTCTAGAACGCTCTGGTTATAGTGAAACATTTAGGACACTTTAGAACTCATATGTTTTGTCAACATGAAAATTGCTCATAACATTTTGTTATAATGATATCTCAGTCGTGATAAAAAAGATTCTGTTTCATTGAAAAACCAGGCCACCATTGTGCAAGGCAGTTATCCTTATATGGCTGAAATAAAAATTGTGAGCAATTTAGTGTCATATTTTTTCCAAACATTTTGAAACTTTCTCAAAATATTTTAGCCCAGATTAAGCCAGGGTGTGGGGCTGTTTTCCTTATATGGCTATAGTGACACCTTATGAACACTCCAGAAGTTACATTTCCTGCTTAGAGTTTTAAAATGATCCACTTATAATCACAGCTACAAGAAGATGGGGCAAATTCCCTTTTATTTCTATTGTGAAGCCTCTGAACACTACCTGGTCAGATAAGTTCAGATGCTTTGGGTGGTAGGTAATAGCCTAAGGGCCTTTGACTCTCTTGTTACTTTTTTCCACATAGGTCGATGCCAGGCAGTTTCCGGTTACAATCCACTATAACAAGAGAACTCCTGTGGATGACTACCTCAATGAAACATTCAGAAAGGTTTGTCTAGATCAATTTACGAATATAAGAAGTCTATAATCTCTAAACCAGTGATATATTTAACTTTTTTAAGTTTACCAGTTATGTGTTAAGGATTGGTTTACATTTTCAAATTGAATTGAATACTTTGAACAGGCAGTGAGATCAATAATTAGTACATACGCAATAATTTTTCTTTTTTATTGTACACACATGCTTCTAATATCTTCAGATAAATTGTAATCGATGTTAAATAATTTTGCTACAATGTATATGTTATGTTTTGTTTTAAATTAATTATGATTTATTAATTATAAAAGAATGCTGACACAAAGCTTATTAGGACAATCGAAAATTGAAACATTTTTACACAATATCAATTTATAATGACCAGTAAGCATTAATGCCAAATACTGATCTCTCATGAATATAATGTAACATTTTATATACCAACATGTCACCTACAATAGACATGTAACATTTGATTAACCAACATGTTGCCTTCCACAATAGACATGTAAGATTCACTGCAAACTATACACCAATATTTGTCTTCTACAATAGACATGTAAGATTCACCGCACCCTGCCAGGCGGTGGCATCCTGGTGTTTGTTACCGGGCAACAGGAAGTACATACACTGTGTCGCAAGCTGAAGCAGGCCTTTCCATTAACAGGCGATTATCAACCAGGTATGTCAAGTGTTCCTCAATCAAAAATCATTTGCTAAGTGATATAAAATTGGGAATAAACTACGATTAAAACGCAGGCAAGGTGCTTATCAAGGCCTCTTCAATCATTTATCATTTGTTGCTTGATGTAAAAAGTTGCATACACAGAGTCAAAGGGTTATTCTAGGAGGTTGGCTATACATCATGCCTTGCTTTGTGGCTCTTCAGATTGTTTCTTCTATGGAGCTTTTGTTTAAATTTTGTTTTAATTATGCCCCCGGTAGGGTGGCATAAAGCAGTTGAACTGTCCGGCAGTCAGTCAGTCAGTGTGTCAGTCTGTCTGTCCTTCCGAAAACTTTAATGGCCATAACTTTTTCAATATTGAACATAGCTACTTGATATTTGGCATACATGTGCATCTCATGGAGCTGCACATTTTGAGTGGTGAAAGGTGAAGGTGAAGGTCATCCTTCAAGGTCAAATGTCAAATATATGGCGTCTGTCCGTCTGTTCGAAAACTTTAACATTGGCCTTAACTTTTTCAATATTCAAGATAGCAACTTGATATTTGGCATGCATGTGTATCTAATGTAGCTTAACATTATGAGTGGTGAAAGGTGAAGGTCAAGATCATCCTTAAAGGTCAAATGTCAAATATATGGCGTCTGTCCGTCCGTCCGAAAACTTTAACATTGGCCATAACTTTTTCAATATTTAAGATAGCAACTTGATATTTTGCATGCATGTGTATCTCATGGAGCTGCACACTTTGAGTAGTGAAAGGTAAAGGTCTCCTTCATGGTCAAATGTCAAATATATGGCGTCTGTCCGTCCGTCCGAAAACTTTAACATTGGCCATCACTTTTTCAATATTGAAGATAGCAACTTGATATTTGGCTTGCATGTGTATCTCATAGAGCTGCACATTTTGAGTGGTGAAAGGTCAAGGTCATCCTTTAAGGTCAAAGGTCAAATATATGGCATCTGTCTGTCCGTCCGAAAACTTTAATTTTCGCCATAACTTTTTTATGCCCCTGAAGGGTGGCATATAATTTAACTGTCAGTCTGTCTGTTCGTCAGTCAGTGTGTCCCTTTGTCCGTCCGTCCGTTGGTCCGTCCGTCCAAAAACTTTAACATTGCCCATAACTTTTGCAATATTGAAGATAGCAACTTGATATTTGGCATGCATGTGTATCTCATGGAGCTGCACATTTTGAGTGGTGAAAGGTTAAGGTCAAGGTCATCCGTCAAGGTCAAAGGTCAAATTTTGCAATATTGAAGATAGTTACATGATATTTTGCATGCATGTGTATCTCATGTAGCTGCACATTTTGAGTGGTGAAAGGTCAAGGTCATCCTTCAAGGTTAAGGTCAAAGGTCAATTTTTACAATATTGATATTTGATATTCTTGCATATCTCATGGAGCTGCACATTTTGAGTGGTGAAAGGTCATCCTTCAAGGTCAAAGGTCAATTTTTGCAATATTGAAGATAGCAACATGTTATTTTGCATGCATGCGTATCTTATGGAGCTGCACAGTTTGAGTGGTTAAAGGTCAAGGTTATCCTTCAAGGTCAAAGGTCTAATTTTGCAGTATTTAAGATATCAACTCGATATTTGGCATGCAAGCGTATCACATGGAGCTGCACATTTTGAGTGGTGAAAGCTCAAAGTCAAGGTCATCCTTCAAGGTCAAGGTCAAAGGTCAAAATTTTGCAATATTGAAGATAGCAACTTGATATTTGGCATGCATGTGTATCTCATGGAGCTTTACATTTTGAGTGGTGAAAGGTCAAGGTCATCCTTCAAGGTCAAAGGTCAAATTTTGCAATATTGAAGATAGCAACTCGATATTTGGCACGCATGCATATCTCATGAAACTGCACATTTTGAGTGGTGAAAGGTCAAGGTCATTCTTCAAGGTCAATGGTCAAATTTTGCAATATTGAAGATAGCAACTCCATATTTGCCATGCATGCATATCTCATGGAGCTGCACATTTTGAGTGGTGAAAGGTCAAGGTCATCCTTCAAGGTCAAAGGTCAAATTTTGCATTATTGAAGATAGCAACTCCATATTTGGCATGCATGCGTATCTCATGGAGCTGCACATTTTGAGTGGTAAAAGGTCAAGGTTATCCTTCAAGGTCAAAGGTCTAATTTTGCAGTATTAAAGATATCAACTCGATATTTGGTATGCAAGCATATCACATGGAGCTGCACATTTTGAGTGGTGGAAGCTCAAAGTCAAGGTCATCCGTCAATGTCAAGGTCAAAGGTCAAAATTTTGCAATATTGAAGATAGCAACTTGATATTTGCCATGCATGTGTATCTCATGGAGCTTTACATTTTGAGTTGTGAAAGGTCAAGGTCATCCGTCAAGGTCAAAGGTCAAATTTCGCAATATTAAAGATAGCAACTCGATATTTGACATGCCTGCGTATCTCATGGAACTGCACATTTTGAGTGGTGAAAGGTCAAGGTCATCCTTCAAGGTCAAAGGTCAAATTTTGCAATATTGAAGATAGCAACTCCATATTTGGCATGCATGCGTATCACATGGAGCTGCACATTTTGAGTGGTGAAAGGTCAAGGTCATCCTTCAAGGACAAGGTCAAAGGTCAAATTTTGCAATATTGAAGATAGCAACTCCATATTTGGCATGCATGCGTATCTCATGGAGCTGCACATTTTGAGTGGTGAAAGGTCACGGTCATCCTTCAAGGTCAAAGGTAAAATATATGGCTTCAAAGCGGCGCAGTAGGGGGCATTGTGTTTCACAAACACAGCTCTTGTTTATTTTATATAACTTTTCTGTTATGCTGGTTAAAAAGTCACAGTTTAAATTTATGAAAGATTTATTTCACATTATCATATGACAATTTTGTGTCCACTTTTTTTCATTAATTGAAAGGTTAATTATATTTCACAAAGTGATCACAAAGTGATCACATGTAAAATTATGTTTGCAAAGTGATCATATGTAAATGGCAATAATTGAAGAAGATACAGTATGAATATTCTATTTTATTCTTAATTTAAAGACTTTATTTCTTATCATTGCAAGTTTATTTTTCATAGAATATCATAGAGGGCACAAGAGAATCAAGGCTGCAGACACTGAAGAAGTCAGCAAACTTCCACATGTCAGTCTTGACAGGTATGACATCATGTGTGACAGTGGTTACATGTCAGTCTGGGCAGGAATGACATCATGTGTGACAGTGATAACATGTCAGTCTGGACAGGTATGACATCATGTGTGACAGTGGTTACATGTCAGTCTGGGCAGGAATGAAATCATGTGTGACAGTGGTTACATGCCAGTCTGGACAGGTATGACATCATGCGTGACAGTGGTTACATGTCAGTCTGGAAAGGTATGACATCATGTGTGACAGTGGTTACATGTCAGTCTGGATAGGTATGACATCATGTGTGACAGTGTTTGCATGTCAGTCTGGACAGGTATGACATCATGTGTGACAGTGTTTTCATGTCAGTCTGGAAAGGTATGACATCATGTGTGACAGTGTTTGCATGTCAGTCTGGATAGGTATGACATCATGTGTGACAGTGGTTTCATGTCAGTCTACACAGGTATGACCTCATGTGTGACAGTGGTTACATGTCAGTCTGGACAGGTATGAAATTATGTGTGACAATGGTTACGTGTCAGTCTGGAAGGGTATGCCATCATGTGTGACAGTGATTACATGTCAGTCTGGACAGGTATGACATCATGTGTGACAGTGGTTACATGTCAGTCTGGACAGGTATAACATCATGTGTCACAGTGGTTACATGTCAGTCCGGACAAGTATGACATCATGTGTGACAGTGGTTACATGTCAGTCTGGATAGGTATGCCATTATGTGTGACAGTGGTTACATGTCAGTCTGGACAGTTATGACATCATGTGTGACAGTGTAGACGTTCAATACAATTTATTCCCTTTGATACACTCATTCCGGAGTTATTGGCCCTTAAAGATATGAGTCACTTTTGTGGCAAATTTCCATTTTATTAGCTCATCTATTTAAAAAAAAAAAAAAAGAGCTATTGTCATCACCTTGGCGTCGGGGTCTGGTTAAGTTTTGTGTTTAGGTCCACTTTTCTCATAAAGCATCACAGCTATTGTATTCAAACTTGGTACACTTACTTACTATCATGAAGGCAGGCAAAGTAAGATAACTCTGGCGTGCATTTTGACAGAATTATTTACCCTTTTTATACTTTGAAAATTTGGTTAAGTTTTGTGTTTAGGTCCACTTTATTCCTAAAGTATCAAAGCTATTGCTTTCATATTTGCGACACTTACTTACTATCATAAGGGGACTGTCCAGGCAAAGTTATGTAACTCTGACTGGCATTTTGACAGAATTATGGCCCCTTTATACTTAGAAAATTGAAAATTTTGTTAAGTTTTGTGTTTTGGGTCGTTATACTCCTAAAGTATCATAGCTATTGCTTTCAGACTTGGAACACTCACAAACTATCATAAGGGGACTGTACGGAACAAGTTGCATAACTCTGGTTGTCATTTTTACGGAATTATGGCCCTTTTTTGACTTAGTAACTTTGAATATATGGTTAAATTTTGTGTTTCGATCCACTTTACTTCTAAAGTATCAAGGCTATTGCTTTCAATCTTCAAATACTTTCATACTATCATGAGGGTACTGTACCTGGCAAGTTGAATTTTACCTTGACCTTTGAATGACCTTGACTCTCAAGGTCAAATAATTAAATTTTGCAAAAATTGCCATGCCTTCGTTATTTATGATCTGATTTGATTTATACTTTGACAAAACAACTCTTACATGACATACTACAATAGACTCCACCCAAACCATGCCCCATGCCCCATACCCCCCCCCCCCCCCCCGAATCCCCCTGCCCCCCCCCCAAAAAAAAAACACATTTTTTTTTAAAAAATGTTTTGAAAGATCATCTTATAAATGACCATACCCTCACACTATACCCCCGACCCCACCCAACCCCCCCCCCCCCACAACGTTTATTTGAAACGTTTAAAAAAAATAAAAAATTATTATTTTATTTTTGAAAAACCGTCCAACTATCCCACCCAAGAATCCTACCCCACCCCCCCCCCCCCCAAAAAAAAAAAAAATATTTTGTTTTTGCATTTTTATTTTGTTTTTTGGAAGATAATGTAATAAATGACCACATCCCCACACTATACACCCCTCTCCACCCCACCCATCCATCTTTTTTGATTGAAGTATTGAGATAGTTCCCTTCACCTTTAAAAAGAAAAATAGATGAGTGGTCTGCACCCGCAAGGCAGTGCTCTTGTTGATTATTATTAAAACCTATAAGTGATATTGCACATAATGTAGTGTAGTAATTGTAGTATTATGTAGTAATTGCAATCTCCAGGGTTGATTCATTCTTCAGTTACTCCGTGTCACCACTCGATGACGAAGAGGAGCAGGAGAAATCTCACCTTGACCTCGACCTTGAATTGGACGGAAACGAAGGTGACACCAGATTGCATAAAGAAACAGGAATATACACCTTTGCAATATGCGAATTACAATTAGAACCTATCCTAGGCATGAGAGTTTAACAATTAGAACATCTTGTTTGCATGACCAGAGTCTGCAATTCCAAGAAGTGTTTTTCTATACGGGCCGTGCTCTGTGAAAATGGGGTTTAATGCATGTGCCTGAAGTGTCGTTCCGGATTTGCTTGTGCAGTAGGCACAGGCTGAACAGGGAGGACACTTTTGGTTTTTATGATTTTTTTTAGGTGGAAAGTGTCTTCCCTGATTAGCCAGAGCAGACTGCACAGGCTAATCTGGGACGACACTTTACGCACATGCATTAAACCCCCTTTTTACAGAGCAAGGCCCATATTTATCCTGCATCTGGTCCAAACTGATCAAAAATTCGTGGAAGTTTCGATTTTATGGGAAAATAGATACTCTTATTTCATTTTCAGATGATTATTTTCCATTGAATTGATGCGTCCACCAATCTTATAAAGTTCAAATTAATAGAATAAGTAATTCAATGCTCAGGTTCATAACATGTAATGCAGAGAATCTCTTAAATGCAAAAAATGTGTGTAATGTTGATGATTATCTGCATAGCATGTTTTGAGTTCCTCATATACGATGAATGGAAATTAATACTGTGCCATTTGCTTGTTTTTTTGGATAAATATTTTATTATAAAATATCCAGTTTTTTTACTAAAATAAAAAGTTAGGGATCACATGCTGTATTCTCTACTCAGCCACACAACTGTTTTTGGTTTGGTCATTATTTCACCCTTCCTCTGAATCAAGTTAGTCAGTTGTCAATTACTGAAAAATGAATACTGTTAAATACATTGAACAATCTACCCAATCAAATAATTCACATTAAGCCTTTTTTCATTACTGGCGTTGAAATAATCTCTATCTTGTACCTATTTCAAGAGATTGTATGCATTATTGGTATTTTTTCGTTGGAAGGAAATCTCATCTGAGCTGAATCCAGGTAAGGGGAAAATTTCATTCCTGTTCAGCCTGTGCAGACTGCACAGGTTAATCTGGAAGGACACTTTACACACATCCATTAAGCCCTGTTTTCCTCGTTCTCCATAAGGTACCACTGATGACGCTGCTGCTGATGGACACCATAGTGACGCTGATGACGCTGATGACCTCTCGGAGTCCAGGGGAGACTGCTCCCAGCCTCTCTATGTGCTGCCACTGTACTCACTGCTGTCCACAGAGAGACAGGCCAAGGTATGTTGACCTCAGGCCTTCTGCTTTTGTGTAAATTCTCTTTATGATTTTGTTGTTCCTCCTTTGAAGAAGGCAGCATGTAGCAGTTGCACTGTCTGTCTGTGCGAGTGTCTGAGGTGTGTCCCAAAACTGCTGTCTCAGCCATGACTTAGCCATGTATTGATGGATTTTAAAATAACTTTGTACAAGTATGAACTGTTATAAAAGCAGCGCCTCATGTCTAACATTGTCTCTTTACCTCAAAGGTCAAGTTCACTTTTAGAGGTGAACTATTCAGATGATTTTCTGTAGATTTACAACAAAGACTGGGCACAAATGCAAACGATTATAAGATGATGTGTCATGTGTAACAATCTTCTTTCTACCTCAGTGGTCAAGGGTACACTCGAAAGTTCAGAGGTCGAATTTCTGCTATAGAATTGTTTGTCTAGACTGTAAATTTTTTCGTTCATCATACTTTAAAAAAATATTTTACCACTAAACAGATTGTTCAGAATTTAACTTTGTCATTTAGTTTTGAAATAACTTGTCACAGATGACCACCATTATGAGTCTGAGGGTTTCAACTCTTGAAGGGCAAGGCAACTCTTAGAGGTCAAATATCAGATTTGGACATAAATAGCTTGTTTTTTACTTTAGTGGAGCTTTGTTACAAAATTGAAACATTGGGGGCATCTGAGCACAATGGACACATGTCTTGTTAATTTGTGTTCATAAAAACTTTATATATCATGCCTTGACACTAACAGTGTTCCGGGAACCTGGTACCACCAAATTTTGGTGAGGGACACCAGTTTTTTCCAGGAGTTTGCTCTAATTTTAATAGGCAGGGTTTCCTGTGGACACCAATCTGTAGAAGTTAGTGTCAAGCCCTGTATATGCATGTATTTGTATGCAGATTATGACTTATTCTGAACAATAAGAAGTATTAAGTTTATTTCCTATCAATTTTAATTTTTTTTATTAATTTTTAGCTCACCTGTCACAAAGTGACATGGTGAGCTTATGTGACCGTGTGATGTCCGGCATCCGTATGTGCGTGCGTGCGTGTGTGCGTGCGTCAGTCAAATCTGGGTTGGGATTGTATTTGGGTCATCTGGGGTAAAAAACAAGGTCACTAGGTCAAAAACTAGGTCAAATAATTGAAAAACCTTGTGTAGACTATAGAGGTCGCAGTTTTCATCCAATCTTTATCAAATTTGGTCAGAATGTTTATCTTGATGAAATCTGGATTGGGATTGTATTTGGGTCATCTGAGGTCAAAAACTAGGTCACTAGGTCAAAAACTAGGTCAAATAATAGAAAAACCTTGTGTAGACAATAGAGAGCGCAGTTTTCGTCCAATCTTTATGAAATTTAGTCAGAATGTTTATCTTGATGGAATCTGGGTTGAAATTGTATTTGGGTCATCTGGGGTCAAAAACTAGGTCACTAGGTCAGAACTAGGTCAAATAAGAGAAAAACCTTGTATAGACAATAGAGGTCGCAGTTTTCATCCAATCTTTATGAAATTTGGTCAGAATCTTTATCATGATGAAATCTGGGTTGGGATTGTATTTTCGTCATCTGGGGTCAAAAACTAGGTCACTAGGTCAAAAACTAGGTCAAATAATAGAAAAACCTTTATAGACAATACAGGTCGCAGTTTTCATCCAATCTCTATGAAATTTGGTAAGATTGTTTATCTTGATGAAATCTGGGTTGGGATTGTATTTGGGTCATCTGAGGTCAAAAACTAGGTCACTAGGTCAAATAATAAAAAAACTGTCAACTATTTGTTTGTGTAGACAGTAGAGGTCACAGTTTTTATCAAATCTTTATGAAATTTGGTCAGAATGTTTATCTTGATAAAAACTGGGTTGGAAATGTATTTGAGTCATCTTGGGTTAAAAACTAGGTCACTTGGTCAAAAACTAGGTCACTAGGTCAAATAATAGAAAAACCTTGTATAGGCAATAGAGGTCGCTGTTTTCATCCAATCTTTATGAAATTTGGTCAGAATGTTTATCATGATGAAATCTGGGTTGGGATTGTATTTGGGTCATCTTGGGTCAAAAACTAGGTCACTCGGTCAAATAATAGAAAAACCTTGTGTAGACAATAGAGGTCACAGTTTTCATCCAATCTTCATGAAATTTGGTCAGAATGTTTGTCTTGAAGAAATCTGGGTTGGGATTGTATATGGGTCATCTGGGGTCAAATACTAGGTCACTAGGTCAAATAATAGAAAAACCTTGTGTTGGCAATAGAGGTCACAGTTTTCATCCAATCTTTATAAAATTATATCAGAATGTTTATCTTGATGAAATCTGGCTTGGGATTGTATTTGGGTCACCTGAGGTCAAA
Organism: Dreissena polymorpha; assembly: GCF_020536995.1. Taxonomy (NCBI): domain Eukaryota; kingdom Metazoa; phylum Mollusca; class Bivalvia; order Myida; family Dreissenidae; genus Dreissena; species Dreissena polymorpha. The sequence continues at coordinate 112,926,300 of NC_068355.1, forward strand.
AACTAGGTCATTAGGTCAAATATTAGAAAAACCTTGTGTAGACAATAGAGGTCACAGTTTTCATCCAATCTTTATGAAATTTGGTCAGAATGTTTATCTTGATGAAATCTGGGTTGGGATTGTATTTGGTTAGTCAGGTGAGCGATTCAGGGCCATCATGGCCCTCTTGTTTTACTTGTTTAAATTTTGGTTTTTAGAAATGTTATATGTGTATATTATTTGAAAATACTTAGTGTTAAATACCATGTTTACATCTACATACGCTTAATAAGATATGGCCCTTTTCATCAATATGTTTTACATAATTGACTGTCGTGATGCATTTACCTTTATACCTGTTTCCTTCTTGAAATAAAAAGTTAATGATAATAATAATAATTATTATTATTGTTTAAATCATTGTAATTTTTGGGAAAAATACATAAATACACATATTTTATATTGAATTAAATAAGAAAACTTCATCATGCAACTAGTATTAACTTGTTCAATTATATAGAATGTATTTGTTACACCTAATTTTTCTACTTACTGTCCAGTTAGACAAATAACCAAAATGTAGTTCATCATATTGCAAATAACCATAATGTAGTTCTCCATATTAGAAATAACCAAAATAAAGTTCACAATATTACACATAACCAAAATGTAGTTCACTATATTGTAAATAACCAAAAAGAAATAGACCAAATGACAAATAACTAAAATGTAGTACACAATATTACAAATAATTAAAATATTGCTCATTGCGTTACAGAGAAACAAAATGTTGTTCAACATATTACAAATCACCAAAATGTAGTCTGCCTTTTTACAAATAATACAAATATAGCTCACCACATTACAAATAATCAAAATGTAGGTCACCATATTGCACATGAGCAAATGTTGTTTACCATACAACAAATATAAGAAATGTAGTTAACCATATTGCAAATAAAGAAAAGTAGTTTATTATATTACAATTAAACAAAATGTAGATCATCATATTACAAATGAACTTTTCATATAGTTCACCACATTACAAATAGTTAAAATGTAGTTCACCATATTGCACGTAACCAAATGTTGTTCATCATATAGCAAATACAAGAAATGTAGTTGCCCTTATTGCAAATAAAAAGTATTTTTAATTATATTACAGTTAAACAAAATGTAGTTCATTATATTACAAATGAACAAAATGTAATTCACCATATCACAATTATCAAAAAAGTAGTTTACATTTGTATCCTATAATTCATGCAGGTGTTTGGGCCAGTACCTGAGGGATGTAGACTGTGTGTAGTTCATCCTATAATTCATGCAGGTGTTTGGGCCAGTATCTGAGGGCTGTAGACTGTGTGTAGTTCATCCTATAATTCATGCAGGTGTTTGGGCCAGTACCTGAGGGCTGTAGACTGTGCGTCATAGCAACCAATGTGGCGGAAACTTCGCTAACAATACCTGGCATCAAATATGTGGTTGACACTGGCAAGGTAAGATGTCAACCAGATTTCTGTTTAGCAAGCATTTATCAGTGTTATTTTACTAGCTCGGCGTTTTCGGAGAAAACACGAGGTATTGTCATAGCAAGTCCGCCGTCCGCGTTGTGCTAAAACCTTAACATTGGCTCTAAAATCAAAGTGCTTCCACCTACAACTTTGAAACTTCATATGTAGATGGACCTTGATGATTTAGTTCTACACCCCACACCCATTTTGGGGTCACTAGGTCAAAGGTCAAGGTCACTGTGACCTCTAAAAAAAATATATAAAAATTCTGACAAACTTTCATTTATTCAAAACTGCACCCGTAGCCGAGCGTGGCTCCCGTTATGCTGTGCTCTTGTCTTACTTTTTATATGGGTGCTTAAAAGTTATAAAGTATCATAACAATGATGTTCTGAGAACTTTGTATCAGGCTAGTTTTTTGTTTGAAATAGCGTAGCAGTGCAATTAAATTTTTTACAACCAACCAGACTAGAACAAGATATTATAATGTCATTCAAGCAATAAATGAATTATATCCCAATGACTTTTCACAGATGAAGACCAAGTTCTATGACAAGGTGACAGGTGTGTCCACATTCCGTGTCACATGGACGTCAAAGGCGTCTGCTGACCAGCGTGCAGGTCGAGCCGGTCGTGTTGGTCCGGGACACTGCTACCGGTACAGGAAATATGTGCCCTCACATTTCAGCGGTTGATATATGGGTCCAATACCGTTTACATAATGCCATTATCCTTTGTAATTTGGGTCCATTATCTTTATCCTGTTAAATATGGGTCCATTATCTTTATCTTTTGAAATATGGGTCCATCACCTTTATCCTCTGTCATTTGGGTCCATATTCTTCAATCTTTGTAATTTGGATCTATGACTTATAATGTTTATAAGATGTTAAGATGTGACTGTTATCATAAATATTTGTTACTTTTATCCATGACCTTCTGTGTTTCTTTTATATGTTTATGGGTTTTACCATTTTGATAAGGCCTTGTGACTTTTACTCTTTGTAATGTGTGGACATGGCCTTTATCCTTTGTTATATGAGCTCATGAACTTTAACTTTCGTAATTTTGGTCCATGATGAAGTCACATAGGATGTGATACTATTCATAAATTATTATTTGTAGGAAAGTGCCATCATAAACTTAAGATATTCCCACTATCTACCAGTATTATGTATAACTAAAACTTCACTTATGCAAGCTTCATTCATCCAAATCTTAAATTCATAAATATTTGCAGCCTATTTTCATCTGCCGTTTTTAATGATGAATTTGAGCAGTTTTCTATGGCGGAAATTACTCGACGTCCTGTTGACGACCTGGTTCTTCAAATGAAGGTAGAAATGTGTATTTGTTTACAGTTATGCCTTGTTTGGGAAAAACTATTATAGCTGGTTGATTATTTTTTAAATGACTTTGTATACATGGTATGCAGATTTTGTAACAGAAGTAAAATATAATTCCTTCTTAACATTAGAACAAAAAGTATTAAATCATGATATAAATTAATTATACCCCCACAAACGAAGTTTAGGGGGTATATAGGAGTGAACTTGTTGGTCGGTCGGTCTGTCGATCCGTATTAAGTGTCCGCTCTCTAATTCAAGTAGTTTTCATCCGATCTTCACCAAACTAAGTCAGAAGTTGAATCTACATGATGTCTAGGCCAAGTTTGAATATGGGCCTTGCCGGGTCAAAAACTAGGTCACGGGGTCACTTAGTGCGTTTTAAACATTCAGCATGTTGTCCGCTCCCTTATTCAAGAAGTTTTCATCCGATCTTCACCAAACTTGGTCAGAAGTTGTATCTACATGATGTCTAGGCCAAGTTCGAACATGGGCCGTGCCGGGTCAAAAACTAGGTCACAGGGCCACTTCGTGTGTTTTAAACATTCAGCATATTGTCCGCTCTCTAATTCAAGTAGTTTTCATCCGATCTTCACCAAACATAGTCAGAAGTTGTATCTACATGATGTCTAGGCCAAGTTCGAACATGGGCCTTGCCAGGTCAAAAACTAGGTCACAGAGTCACTTAGTGCGTTTTAAACATTCAGCATGTTGTCCGCTCTCTAATTCAAGTAGTTTTCATCCAATCTTCACCAAGCTTGGTCAGAAGTTGTATCTAGATGATCTTAAGGCCAAGTTCGAACATGGGCCTTGCCGGGTCAAAAACTAGGTCACAGGTCACTTAGTGCGTTTTTTAACATTCAGCATGGTGTCCTGTCTCTTATTCAAGTAGTTTTCATCCGATCTTCACCAAACTTGGTCAGAAGTTTTATCTAGATGATCTGAAGGCCAAGTTTCAACATGGGCCATGCCAGATCAAAGACTAGGTCACAGGGTCACTTAGTACGTTTTACACATTGAGCATGGTGTCCGCTCTCTATTTCAAGTAGTTTAAATCTGATCTTCACTACACTTGGTCAGAAGTTGTAACTAGATGATGTGTAGGTCAAGTTCGAACATGGGCCATGCTGGGTCAAAAACTAGGACACGGGGTCACTTAGTGTGTTTTAAACCTCACCATGTTGTCCGCTCTCTAATTCAAGTAGTTTTTATCCAATCTTCACCAAAATTGGTCAGAAGTTGTATCTTGATCATGTCTAGGGCAAGTTTTAATATGGGTCATGCCGGGTCAAAAACAAGGTCAGGGGGTCACTAAGTGCGTTTTAAACATCACAATGTTGTCCGCTCTCTAATTCAAGTAGTTTTCATCCAATCTTCACCAAACTTGGTCAGAAGTTGTATCTAGATGATGTCTTGGTCAAGTTTGAATATGGGTCATGCCGGGTCAAAAACTAGGTCACGGGGTATCTTAGTGTGTTTTAAACCTCACCATGTTGTCCGCTCTCTAATTCAAGTAGTTTTCATTCAATCCTCACCCAACTTGGTCACCAGTTTTATCTAAATGATCTCTAGGACAAGTTTGAACATGGGCCATCAGGGTCAAAAACTATGTCATGGGGTCACTAAGTGCGTTTTTTAACATTCATCATGGTGTCCGCTCTCTAATTTAAGTAGTTTACACCCAATCTTCACCAAACTTGGTCAGAAGTTTTATGGAGAGGATCTTAAGGCCAAGTTAGAACATGGGCCGTTCTGGGTCAAAAACTAGGTCAAGGGGTCAATTAGTGCATTTTAAAAATTGAGCATGATGTCCGCTGTTTTTTGTGAAGACGTCATGCAAAATATTATGTGTCAATGCGGCATGAGGGGGTATTCGTCACGTCTGTGACAAAGCTCTAGTTGTAATTAGCATCTTCTGGTCTCAATCATTATTTTGAAAGATTCTTTCATAGTTTTTAGGAACGTCTTTTAATGATAAATTGATACTGGATATCATTATACCCCCACAAACGAAGTTTAGGGGTATATATAGGAGTGAGCTTGTCTGTCGGTCCGTATTAAGTGTCCGCTCTCAAATTCAAGTTGTTTTCATACAATCTTCACCATACTTTGTCAGATGTTGTATCTAGATGATATCTAGGTCAAGTTCAAATATGGGTAATGCCAGGTCAAAAACTAGGTCACTGGGTCACTTAGTGTGTTTTAAACATTTAGCATGGTGTCTGCTTTCTAATTCAAGTTGTTTTCATTCGATCTTCACCACACTTGGTCAAAAGTTGTTTTGGAATTATCTTAAGACCATGTTCGAACATGGTCCATGCTGGGTCAAAAACTAGGTCACGGGGTCACTTAGTACGTTTTACACATTCAGCATGGTGTCCGCTCTCTAATTCAAGTAGTTTTCATTCGATCTTCACCAAACTTGGTCAGAAGTTGTATCTAGATGATGTGTAGGTCAAGTTTGAACATGGTCCATGCTGGGTCAAAATCTAGCTCACAGGGTCACTTAGTGCATTTTAATCATTGAGCATGGTGTCCACTTTTTATGCCCCCGGTAGGGTGGCATATAGCAGTTGAACTGTCCGTCAGTCCGTCTGTAAGTTTGTGCGTCCGTTCAAAAACTTAAACATTGGCCGTAACATTTGCAATATTGAAGATAGCAACTTGATACTTGGCATGCATGTGTATCTCATGAAGCTGCATATTTTGAGTTGTGAAAGGTCAAAGTCAAGGTCATCCTAATAAGCTTAAAAAGGGAGATAATTTCTAAACCTTCCATATGATATATTGAAATTTTATTTTAAAGCGGCGCAATAGGGAGCATTGTAATTCTGACAAACACATCTCTTGTTTTTGTTAAGATAACATGTAAAATATTCTGTGTCAATGCAGCATGTGGGGGTATTCGTCACGTCTGTGACAAAGCTCTAGTTAGTGAAAACATTATTAACCAGGTTTTCCGAAGGAAAAAACTGGTTATTAGATTGGCGAATGCGGGCGGGCTGGCTGGCGGGCGGGCGAAACAAGCTTGTCCGGGCCATAACTATGTCGTTCATTGTCAGATTTTAAAATCATTTGGCACATTTGTTCACCATCATTGGACGGTGTGTCGCGCGAAATAATTACGTCGATATCTCCAATGTCAAGGTCGCCACGACTAAAAATAGATTTTTTTTAAAAACAAACTTACAAAGGGGGTTAATTTTGTTTGTTCATTTCAAAAGTTCAGTTTGAGTTTTCTCCCTTTATCAGATTTTTTTTCACAATGAAAACCTGGTTTTGTGATTATTTTGTCCCTTGTTTTTACAGATATTTTTATGGAAAGCTGAAAAAAGACATATGTCCATTCATTTTTTAAATATTTTAAATACTATCCAGCTTTTTTTGTCAGCGCCTTATTGATATTTTATTTAAGAGAATTGTTTATCAACACTACTGTTTACCTATGGTAATCATATTCCCTCCTCCTTTATTTCAGGATATGAATATTGACAAGATTGTAAACTTCCCTTATCCAACACCACCTGATGCAGAGCAAATCAAGGTACATGTGTATGTGGAGCTAAATGAACATTGCTCTGTGAAAATTGGGTTTAAGCAGCATGTGCCTTAAGTATCATCACAGATTAGCCTCTTAACTCTTTCAGTGCTGGATCCGAATTTTAAAGGCCTTTGCAAACAGTTTGGATCCAGATGAGACGCCACAGAACGTGGCGTCTCATCAGGATCCAAACTGTTTGCTATTTTGATAGTATTCTTTGAAAAAAAATCAAAGAAAATGCTAATTTTAGAAATTCAGCAGACGACATTTTAGCAGACGACTAATTTCCCAGCATGCAAAGGGTTAAGTCTGCACAGGCTTATCAGAGACGACACTTTCCACCTTAACTTGATTTTTGCTAAAAAGAGGCATTTTTAAAATTAAACATATCGTATAAAATCATGAAAGCTGAAAGTTTCGTCCCTGGTTAGCCTGTACGCACATGCATTAAACCTCAGTTTCACAGAGTAAGAAGATAATTGTGAAATAGGTATAACAGGCTTGCAAACATTTACCATCTGGTGGGCCGTACCACATAACCTCTAGATGTCTGATTCAAACAACAGCATAAACTAAAAGGGTTTCTGATGACAAGATCTATTATAAGAATTGCTGATTATTTTTTTGTCATCTCTGTTTGTAGTATGCATGATATTTAAAGACATTTCAATTGTATCATAATAATTAAACCCCTGGTATTAAGAAAATGGGATATATAGTAATAGCCATCAATATCATCTATCTGTCCCTAACACAATTTTTTCCGAAGAAGTTTTCATACACTTTTCAACATACAGCATTTAAATTGCTTAGATTTTTCTTTACAATATGAAATTGAGCATGCATGATTTTTTATTGTGTTTTGTTCAAAATTACACTGTCTTTCTTTAACTAAGACATTCTGTAACAAGTTGTGTACCATTTTTCTTGTTACAAAACGTCTCAAAGCAAAAAGATACATCTCATTGACTACAATGTCAAGATATGTCATGTAGTAGGTTAACATTTATACTGGTGGTCTACATACAATGTCAAGATATGCCATGTAGTAGGTTAACATTTATACTGGTGGTCTACATACAATGTCAAGATATGTCATGTAGTAGGTTAACATTTATACTGGTGCTCTACATACAATGTCAAGATATGTCATGTAGTAGGTTAACATTTATACTGGTGCTCTACATACAATGTCAAGATATGTCATGTAGTAGGTTAACAGTTATACTGGTGCTCTACATACAATGTCAAGATATGTCATGTAGTAGGTTAACATTTATACTGGTACTCTATATACAATGTCAAGATATGTCATGTAGTAGGTTAACATTTATACTGGTACTCTACATACAATGTCAAGATATGTCATGTAGAAGGTTAACATTTATACTGGTGCTCTACATACAATGTCAAGATATGTCATGTAGTAGGTTAACATTTATACTGGTGCTCTACATACAATGTCAAGATATGTCATGTAGTAGGTTAACATTTATACTGGTGCTCTACATATAATGTCAAGATATGTCATGTAGTAGGTTAACATTTATACTGGTGCTCTACATACAATGTCAAGATACGTCATGTAGTAGGTTAACATTTATACTGATGCTCTACATACAATGTCAAGATATGTCATGTAGTAGGTTAACATTTATACTGGTGGTCTACATACAATGTCACGATATGTCATGTAGTAGGTTAACATTTATACTGGTGCTCTACATACAATGTCAAGATATGTCATGTAGTAGGTTAACAGTTATACTGGTGCTCTACATACAATGTCAAGATATGTCATGTAGTAGGTTAACATTTATACTGGTGCTCTATATACAATGTCAAGATATGTCATGTAGTAGGTTAACATTTATACTGGTGCTCTACATACAATGTCAAGATATGTCATGTAGTAGGTTAACATTTATACTGGTACTCTACATACAATGTCAAGATATGTCATGTAGTAGGTTAACATTTATACTGGTGCTCTACATACAATGTCAAGATATGTCATGTAGTAGGTTAACATTTATACTGGTGGTCTACATACAATGTCAAGATATCTCATGTAGTAGGTTTACATTTATACTGGTGGTCTACATACAATGTCAAGATATGTCATGTAGTAGGTTAACATTTATACTGGTGCTCTACATAGTTTTATCCAATCATGACCCTTGGATCAAAACTGGCAACCCAGGGGGTCAAATAGATAATATTGACATGTACAGCAATAAGACTTAAATGATACTTTTTTCTGAAACAAAACAGCCCAATAAAGATAAAGCATAATGCAATGGAGTAAAACACATGCAACTTCAAGAACTGTTTATTGAAATTTATTCGGCAATTTAAAATGATGCTTTCCAAGTCCAAAACATATTCTTATCAGCCAGATATTTTAATCAGTCTAACAAATACATGCAGGACTCCCATACCAAAGTCCCGTAACTTTAAGAAACAAGTGCTAACTCTTGCTGTCTGGCATCAACTTCAGCTTTACTGCCTTTAACAGATTTTGGGCTACTTTCTTTACTGAAGCTGCAGGTCGTTGCTCTGTGATTGTATATTAACAGCAAGTATTGTAGCTCATGAACACTCATATATAAATAGGTTGAATGACAAAATTTGGGCAGTTATATAATAAAAGCAAATGCTTTTATTGCTGTTCTGGTTAATTGAATATTTTGTCAACAAATTTTAAATGGGTTATAAATTCAAATCGAAAGTGTAAACAAGAAATGCATATGTTTTCCTTGTTACACCAGTACAATCTGTAAAATTATTTGTGGCTCTTTTAAAACTTTGTTCAAATACTGCCCCTGGGGTTAAAACTGGCTAAAGCCAATTTGTTTTTCACCTTGCTGTAGATTACTTCATGCAGCTTTTGGGGTAGTCACTGCTGTGACTACTTCAAGCTTAGCTTGTTTTCATTGCTGTGACTACCTCAAGCTTAGCTTGTTTTCACTGCTGTGACTACCTCAAGCTTAGCTTGTTTTCACTGCTGTGACTACCTCAAGCTTAGCTTGTTTTCACTGCTGTGACTACCTCAAGCTTAGCTTGTTTTCACTGCTGTGACTACCTCAAGCTGAGCTTGTTTTCACTGCTGTGACTACCTCAAGCTTAGCTTGTTTTCACGGCTGTGACTACCTCAAGCTTAGCTTGTTTTCACTGCTGTGACTACCTCAAGCTTAGCTTGTTTTCACTGCTGTGACTACCTCAAGCTTAGCTTGTTTTCCTAAACAATAAAGTCAACAATCATAATTAATTCAAGACCTACTATGTTAGATGGATTGTCATTTATGTTTTTTCCAGGCTGCGGAGAGTCTGTTGATCTCCCTGGGAGCTCTGACACAACCAACAGCGCCTAGATCCTACAAGGAGTCACAGACAGGTAGGGGCTTGTAAGGTGTGATCTCCCTTGCTGTCCGGTAGGGGCTTGTAAGGTGCGATCTCCCTTGCTGTCAGGTAGGGGCTTGTAAGGTGTGATCTCCCTTGCTCTCAGGTTTGATGGGAAACTACATCTTGTTCTTGTACTGATTGTAATAAAGCAATGAAAGGACATAGGTCTTAAATGGTTCAAGGCTCTCAATATTTCTTTATGTCTAATACTTAATTGTGTGCTCCATTATGTTAATTATTATGCCCCCCTTCGAAGAAGAGGGGGTATATTGTTTTGCACTTGTCGGTCGGTCCGTCCACCAGATGGTTTCTGGATGATAACTCAAAAACGCTTAGGTCTAGGATCATGAAACTTCATAGGTACATTGATTATGACTGGCAGATGACCCTATTGATTTTCAGGTCACTAGGTCAAAGGTCAAGGTCACAGTGACTGGAAATAGTAAAATGGTTTCCGGATGATAACTCAAGAATGCTTAGGCCTAGGATCATGAAACTTCATAGGTACATTGATAATGACTGGCAGATGACCCCTTTTGATTTTCAGGTCACAAGGTCAAAGGTTAAGGTCACAGTGCCTCGAAATAGTAAAATGATTTCCGGATGATAACTCAAGAATGTTTACGCCTAGGATCATGAAACTTCATATGAACATTGATTATGACTGGCAAATGACACCTATGGATTTTCAGGTCACTAGGTCAAAGGTCAAGGTCACAGTGACTCGAAACGGTGAAATGGTTTCTGGATGATAAATCAATAATGCTTACGCCTAGGATCATGAAACTTCATAGGAACATTGATCATGACTGGCAGATGACCCCAATAAATTTTCAGGTCACTAGGTCAAAGGTCAAGGTCAAAGTAACTTGAAACAGTAAAATGGTTTCCTGATGATGACTCAAGAATAATTAGGCCTAGGATCATGAAACTTCATAGGTACATTGATCATGACTGGCAGATGACCCCTTTTGATTTTCAGGTCACTAGGTCAAAGGTCAAGGTCACAGTGGCAAAAAACGTATTCACACAATGGCTGCCACTACAACTGATAGCCCATATGGCGGGCATGCATGTTTTACAAACAGCCCTTGTTTTGAACAACTTTTAAGTTAATGCATATATATGTATTTGATCTTCCTTTTCAGCATTTTTGCAAGTACATGTATTTCTGTTACACAATGGTACATATGTTTTAGATTGGCATTCAGTTATCAAAACCAAAAAACATATTTAGGAGCTGGAAAATTTCAAAGCTACTCATCCACTTCATATCCTATTTTTAGAGCGGGCAACCAAGATCACACCCCTGGGTCGGGCAATGGCCAGTTTCCCTGTGTCTCCACGCTACGCCAAGATGTTGGCTCTGAGTCATCAGCATGGACTTCTGCCCTACGTGGTTGCCATAGTAGCGGCTCTGTCTGTGCAGGAGATGTTTGTAGAGATGCATAGTAACCCTCAGGGTGAAAACGATGTTAGTGGAAAGTTTTGTTACTGTGAAACCATTATTATTCGTCAGACATTAATTTTCGTTTTTTCGTCCTTCGACCGATGGACGAATTCAAGATCCTAACGAACAATCATGTCCCATATTTGAAACAAATAAGACTGAATTACCGTAGGCATGAGGCATTTAAATCCAGCGTAATCCACGCATATACACAGGGCTCGAAATAAACACTCGCAAAATGCGAGAAAAAAAGATTGCAAGGTAAGTTATAAGCCACTAGTATTTTTTGCAAGTGAAGCAATAGTGTAAAAAAAACGAGTTATATTGCTAAATGTGTTCGACGGCGTGAACGCTAAACCGTCGGTCATTTTTTTGAACGTCCGAATACCCATATGCGAAACACACCTTGTTTGTAGACTGGTATACTTATAGTACAGATACCCGGATGGTATTGATACAAAGAGCATGAAACAGTCGACTATTCACACTCAATTTAAATCAGGTTTTGACACAAAGGGGTGTACATTATACAGTGTACTGACAACTGACATTTTCTGTAAAACGCGAATGCAATAAGGCTGTATCGAATGCGTCGACTTCGTTTAGGTATAATAGTGTTGATTAGCGCTTATTGTTCACAACTTTATTACCCATTGTGTGTATTATGTTTTTCAGGGGTGTTGCAGATTATACAGCCAACATGCGGCGAATCCGAATTAAAGACAATACTATTAAACGCAATTAAAATATGACGATGTGTTATCAACACCTGACTGAAACATATTCTGCGCTTTTATTACAAATTAATAAAGAACATATTGATTTGTGTTTGGTTGTCCGTGATTGTAATGGAAAAAGACTAATTGCTAATTGGCTTCGTTGTTTAAAACACTCGTTAACGGATATTCAGTCCAACTTATCTGCTAATCATAACAAAGAACGTGCCAATGACATAAAATAATAAGGGACAGTTACTATCACCTGAAATAACAGACTTGTTAATTGGCATATGCCAAACAAGGCCCACCTCCTGCAAGTGACTACCAAGTGTCACCCCTCTTTCCCCAGCACGATTTTTTCGCAACCGCGTATTACATGTTTTACAAACATTACAAACAAATCGGACGGTTTTTTTTTTCAAAACCAGAAATGGACGAATTTAAGTGCTGACGAAATAGTCCTTTTTTTTAAAAAGACAAATTTCGTGCTGACGAAAATAAATGGTTTCACAGTATATAAATAAAATGTATTTTAAAAAGTGTGTTTCTGAATATTGAAATGAACAACATAATATATAGACTTTTACATTTTGGGGTTCTGGTATTCTTAGAAGAAGACCTGGGTCAAAATGCTCAAGGTTAGCTGTCGTCATAACCCTTTAACCGCTGTCTGTTGTTTTGCGACGTAAGTGTGTGTCAGCAAGTTAAGCTTGTAACCACTCTAGAGAACACATTTTTTTTTATATAAAACTTAGTCCAATGTATACTTAGACAAATCTAGGCAGGGTAAGAGTCTGGGTCATGTGGGTCCATAAACAAGATCACCAAGTCAAATAATAGAAAAATCTTGTTACGACTAAAGAGGCCAATTTTATGGCTCAATCTTGATGAAACTTGGTCAAAATGCTTTTCTGGAAATTGTCTATTCGTAGTTAAATCTCTGTTCTGTGCACCTGAAAAACAAGTCAATTCTTAGTATTTGAAAAAGATTTGCTTCCACTCTAGAGGCACTCATTTTCAATGAAACTTGGTCAGAATGATTATCTGGACAATTCTAGACCGTGTGTGAATCGGGGTCATTTGCATACAAAAACTAGGTCACCAGGTTAAAGCTTAGAAAAGCCTCTTAAAAAAACAATACTTTTTGTCTCTATTTGTCTTTTAACTTGGACAGAATGATTATCATTACATTTTTATGCCTCCTTTCGAAGAAAAGGGGGTATATAGTTTTCGCACTGTCCGTCAGTCTGTCTGTCTGTCTATCAGTCTGTCACACTTACCGTGTCCGCTCTCTAATTCAAATAGTTTTCATCTGATCTTTACCAAACTTTGTCAGAAGTTGTATCGAGACAATATCTAGGTCAAGTTCGAGTATGGGTCATGCCGGGTCAAAAACTAGGTCACAGGGTCACTTAGTGCATTTCAAGGATTTAGCATGGTGTCCGCTCTCTAATTGAAGTAGTTTTCATCTGATCTTTACCAAACTTGGTCAGAAGTTGTATCAAGACAATATTTAGGTCACGTTCGAATATGGGTCATGTTAAGTCAAAAACTAGGTCACAGGGTCACTTAGTGCATTTCAAGGATTTAGCTTGGTGTCCGCTCTCTAGGTTATGTGGCTTTCTGATTTATTTTGATATTCTAAGACATTTTTATGCCCCCGAAGGAGGGCATATAGTGATCAGACTGTCTGTCTGTCTGTCCGACACACTTTGCGTTTAGATTTCGAAAAATGCTAATTACTTCTATGTCGCTTCAGATAGCAATTTCATATTTGGCATGAATGTGTATATAGACAAGGCCTTTCCATACACACACAAATTTTGATCCCTGTGACCTTGACCTTGAACTTAGGATCCGCGTTTAGGTTTCGAAATCTGCGTTTAGGTTTTGAAAAAAGCTCATAACTTCTACCAAACGTTTATAGGGGGCATAAGTCATCCTATGGTGACAGCTCTTGTTGTAGATAACTTAGAATCTGGTTCATATGTGCATCATATTTTATCTGGTCGTTCCGCTCCATTAATTTTGAGGGAGTTATTGACCTTTTAATAAGTAATCCATTGTAAGTTATTGGACCACTAATGATCTGAATTTTTATTATTAAAGTTCATATGCAACATCTCTTTGAAAGGGTAGTCATGCATCTTTTTTCAGGTTGTTTTGCTATAATAAATTTTCATGGCATTATAGCCTGTTTACTTCTAACAATTTACGTTTCTTATGAATTTCACGTTTTTGTTGTTAGATCACAAGAACTGTTTTTTCTAAAATTCATGAAACTTTATGTGCAGTATCCCTATGGGGTGGGCTTGTGCATATTGTTACGACTTTGGATCCAAATGTGAGGAAACAGAAATGAATGTCACAAAAATTAAGTGACATGTATGTGTGGCTTAAGGGTTGACCTCATTACAATGTCCTAAGTGTGAACCTGTAAGTGGAAATACACGGAAATGGTCAAATGGCCCTGTGCACTTTACAATATTTTGATTTACAAGTATAAAATCATGAGTTTATGCATGGCTTGTATTTGTTTTTTATGTTTTAACCCTTTCCCCCATCAGAACCAACGTGAAAATGGCTATGTGCAAACAGCATAAAACCAGAACAGCCTGTGAGTAACTCCCAGTCTGTTCAGGTTTTATGCTGTTTGCTCCTCATCAGTATGTAAGGGTTAGAAATGAAAAATTGAATCTAGTATGAAAGGTCTTGAGTTATATTTAACTTTCTGAGGGACTACAAATGCGTAAAAATATGTATCTAAGTGGGGAAGGGCAGCAGGCGCTCATAGTGATTAATTGTGGGCACTCATATTTCCAGCATCAAAAGTTTTGATGAAACTTAATCAGAATGTTAACTTTGACAATATCTAGGCGGAGTTAACTCTGACAATATCTAGGCGGAGTTAACTCTGACAATATCAAGGCGGAGTTAACTCTGACAATATCTAGGCGGAGTTAACTCTGACAATATGTAGGCGGAGTTAACTCTGACAATATCTAGGCGGAGTTAACTCTGACAATATCTAGGCGGAGTTTATATCAGGGTGATGTGGGTAAAAAACAAGGTCACCAGAACCTGTAAGCACCAAACTATTCTTAGAAGTAAGTCTAAGACAATTTTCTGTAAAATAGCTGGTGTCTTGCTTCAAATTCCAGAAGGAGGCATTGTGTTTCACATACACAGATCTTGTTTTAATTCAAATGATAAAACATACATGTTCAGTGTTGATAAATTTCAGGACTTCAAACAAAGGCTGATGCACTTAGCAGAAGTTAAAAGGATCTGGGCCTCTTCTGTAAGTAATACTTCTTACGGAATGGAAAAAAGCAACGGCCTACTTGCCTATGAACCTCTCAAATCTGTTTTGCATAGCAAACCTTTAAAATAATTATTTAAAGAACTCAGGTGGGCAACCATGTAAACAAGTTTTATTCTATCCCTGTCACTTGCATAATTTGAAATGATTATTGGAAATATTTTTGATTGTAGTTAATTTCAGGAAAGTTAAATTTGTAAAGTTTGCATTGAAGACAACTTGAAAATAATGTATATAATTTATTAAAAATAATCCTCTGTCCAGAAACAATGTTATTATCGACATTCTATTTAGCCTTCTAAACGTTGTAAGTTTGTGGTAATATTAAGGAATTTAGTGTCATAGTGTTAGAAACAACAGCAACAAACTTGTGACATGCCACAAACTTTTTGGAATATATGCTGTATATGCTGTATTCTGCTTAGCGCCCATGTCGACCATATTTTAAGAGGAACGTATTGTGTTAAGGTGACCAGCTCTTTAAGTTGAACCATAGAAAATATAGTTTCTTGGAATTGTCACAATAATTGTTTTAATTTATAAATGTTCATCTTGGTTTTCAGATACTGTATAATAACAACAGATATTACACTTCAAATTACTTGTCTTTTTGGTCATTTTTTAGGTTTATTTTTTTGTTGCTAGTTGACCTGTGTTATTCACTGTCTTTGTACTTCCTCTTGCTTGGGCCACTCCTTTTTGCTAGGCGACCTGATGTTATTCGCAGTTTTCATACTTTCTGTTTCTAGGGCCACTCCCTGTTGCTAGGCGACCTAATGGTGATGCTGAAGGCTGTGGGCTCCTGTGAGTTTGAGGGCTGCACTCCGTCATTCTGTGAGAAATACGGTATACGCCTGAAAGCAATCAAGGAAGTGAGGAAGCTGAGGATGCAGCTCACTAATTCAGGTAACTCAGGGGCAGATAAGCTTGTCATATAGTTCTACTGTAATTGCTAGGTCGAGTTTCATAGACGTCCTTTTGTCCTTCATCCATCTAAATACAGAAAACAATCATTATCCAAATTTTAATGGAACTTTATATGAAATTAATGATGTTAAGATAGTCCTCAACAGAAGGTATGGTAAAACGTTTCTGGCAGTTGCATAAGTAGTCTGTCTAGAGGTAAAAATAAATTATTGATTAATTAAAAGAAAAAAGATACATAATTTATATTTTCAAACAAAACCTCTCAGACATAAAATTGGACACATAATTGGAGTTTCACTACTATTGGTTGGTATGATCATTAGGTTGCAGTCATTAATAGTTGTTGAAATAGCTTGTGAACTCTCCACATTATTTGTCAAATTGTCATGAAATTTGGCCGTTTGTCAAAATGATTTCTTAATTAAAAAACTGGGTCATGTGGGGTCTAATACTATGTACTCACAGCACAATTAAAGAAAATACACGAGAAAGCACTTTTGTTTGCGCAATCTTAATTAAACTTGCTCTGAATATTTGTTCTGATGATTTCTTAGACGATTAAGATATGGTTCTTCTCAATTGATCAATTTGAGTGCCAACAGGTGCTTTTCTTATGTGGCTATAGTTAAAGCATCTGAACACTTTATAAGTCACATTTTTTACCTATTTCCTTCATAACTTTCTTAGAACATTGACAAATTATGTATATAAGGGCTGAGTTCCAATGATTACAGTTTGTTTTAAAAAATGTCTGCTAGGTATTGGGGAAGTTTTCATTAAAGGTCTATTGCAAAGCCTTGTGTTCCTTGGAGTGGCAGGGGAGAACCTATGGGTCTATGTCCCTCTTGAACATAGTCTTGTTGTTTGTATTTTTCCAATTTTACGTACTAACGTGTTATCTCAGTGAACCTGGTGATGCCGGATGCCAATGTCTGCGTTGACCCACAGATGCCCCCACCTGATGACACAGAGGCCAGACTTCTGCGGCAGATCGTCCTGTCAGGGATGGGAGACCATGTGGCCAGGTTGGAGTCACAGCTGGTCATTGATTTGATGCTCTGTTGATCATTCAAATGTATTAAACAATGAAATTCCAAGAGGTGTATCACAGAGAAATATCTACTACATTTTTAGACGACTACCAACTATAAAAATATAATGATACAATCTTGGAATACAACCTTGAATGGTCAATGCAAACTATTTGGGGTTTAAAACCATGTAAGGACTAATCAAACCTCACACTTACCCCAGAATTAACCACAAATCAAACATGCCTTTCAAATGATTTAAATAAACTTTACCTATGCATACAGAAAATTAAAACATGAATGCCCAAACATGACATGCAAATAGATTATGACACATTTTAGTCAAGACTGCCACTTGCCATACAACTGATAGCATGGCATTGTTTCTCAGTCTTTTCTGTTCTCCATGACTTTAAATGAAATAAAAAGCAAAGGAGTTTATTTTGCCATTGTAATCTCTCATTTAAGACTCCCAACTATCACCAAAGTCTGTAACATCTGTAGATGAAGGATGGTGTTACTTTTGCTATATAACCCATGTCTATGTTTCCCAGCATTATTTGCCCCTGCATATTCCAGGAAGCTGCCTGAGTTGCCCTCCTCCCATCCTGATGCTAAGAAGTTAAAGAACGCATACCAGGTATTGGTCTATTGGTTGCCAGGTCAACCAGTGTGTAATTCATCTTCATTTCGAAAATGTTTACATAGCTTAATTGATTGAGATGTATATTTCACAAGCTTTGGAGTTTGCATATAAATGTGTTTCAAATTTTGTAATGTCTTCAATTTTGGGACATTTAAAAAACATTTATGTTATGTTATTATTTATGTTTCCAGCCAAATTATTAATAATGTTCTTATGAATATTGTTTTTCAAGCTTTTGACAAGCTAGTTATACCCCCACAAACAAAGTTTAGGGGGGTATATAGGAGTGAACTTGTCTGTCGATCGGTCCTTTCTCGCTCTCTAATTCAAGAAGTTTTCATCAGATCTTCACCAAACTTGGTCAGAAGTTGTAACTAGATGATGTCTAGGCCAAGTTCGAACATGGGCCTTGCCGGGTCAAAAACTAGGTCACGGGGTCACTTAGTGCGTTTTAAACATTCAGCATGTTGTCCGCTCTCTAATTCAAGTAGTTTTCATCCAATATTCACCAAACTTGGTCAGAAGTTTTATCCAGATGATCTCTAGGCCAAGTTTGAACATGGGCCATGCCGGGCCAAAAACTAGATCAGGGGGTCACTTAGTGTGTTTTTTAATATTCAGCACGATGTCGGCTAATTCAAGTGTTTTTTATCCGATCTTCACCAAACTTGGTCAGAAGTTGTGTTTTTTTGTTTTTTTTATTCAATATATTACATACAATGTATACATGTATGTGATCATAAAACAAATTGATACCATGTAGCAACAATAATGTTCAAACATGTTATACAAGATATGCTAATATATATTTTTTTAAAGAAAAGAAAGAATAGAAAAGACAGAAAAGAAAAGGAAAAACAACAGAATAATTATGAATAAGGATGAGTTGTATGAAGTGGGTAGAAAGCATACTGGACTTGTTTATGAAAGTTTAATGTGTTTCCATTTTTGTTCAAATATATGAAGTGTATCATTGTTTAGGGCTATTTCTTTTTCTATTTGAATTCTTCAGTTTTAAATATTTGATAAAACAGTTTATTGTAGGTAGTTGTTTTCTGTATTTCATGCTGAATATAAAATATTTCATTAATATAATTATGTAGTTCACAGCATTATTAACCTCTTGTATTTTAAAAGTTTTTACCCGTAAACTGATGTCTAAGAGAGATAGTTTAACATTTAATTGTTGTTTCTCTAGAAAGGTTGTCAATTGATTCCATAGAGATTGAAAATGTTTACACTTTCAGAAAAGGTGTTCTATTGTTTCAATATGTTCACTACACATATCAGATAGATTTGTGTTGGATAGGTTGCACTTAAAAAGATATTTATTTGTAGCTATGATTCTCTGGATGTATTTATATTGAAAATTTCTCAGTGTGCTATCAGTAGTTGATTTATATGGCATGACAAATATTTGTTTCCAATTAAATTCTTTTTCTCCAAGAAGGTTTTGCCATTTAGTTTGAGCTTTTGAGATTTTGGAAGGTTTTTTAATTTGAAGTGCGTAAACTATTTTGTTTGTTTTGTTTTGTTTTGCAATTATGTTTTCTACGAATGTTTTTTGAGTACTTTGTGTGTTATTTGTATTGGTAGCATCTTTAATATGTACGGGTATACTTTTGATCAATGTGTAGTACATCAGGAAATTACTTGTAGGTAATCCGAATATGTAGCATAAGTTATCAAAGGAATAGAAGTCGTTTATTCTGTAGTCATACAATTGATGTACATATTTTATGTTTCGTTCGAACCAATTTTTTTAGAAAAACGTTTTATTATTAGTAGTTATGTCTTTATTGTTCCATAGAATGATTTTACTGTTTATTTTGGTTTCTAAATTAGATGATCTCTAGGCCAAGTTTGAACATGAACCATGCCGGGCCAACGAAAAACTAGGTCACGGGGTCACTTAGTGTGTTTTTTAACATTCAGCATGGTGTCCACTCCTAATTCAAGTAGTTTTTATCCGATCTTCACCAAACTTGGTCAGAAGTTTTATCTAGATGATCTTACGGCCAAGTTCGAACATGGGCCATGCGGGGCCAAAAACTAGGTCACGGGGTCACTTAGTGCGTTTTAAACATTGAGCATGGTGTCCACTGTTTTTGTGAAGACAACATGCTAAATATTCTGTGTCAATGCGGTCTGTGGGGGTATTTGTCACGTCTGTAACAAAGCTCTAGTTTATACTGGAATTTTGCTGTAGTTGGCAAACACTTCAGAAAGTTATGTTATATATTTGTGTGTGTTTCTTAGTGTGATACCTCATGTTCCAGTGTCCTGATCTTGAAGACCCCGTTTTCATTCATCCCACATCAGTCTTGTTCAAGCATAGACCCCAGTGGGTTGTGTACCAACACATTGAGGAGACCTCCAAGTTATACATGAAAGGTTTGGTGTCTTATGTCTAGCAAAACAGTGTTTCTTCTGTGAAGTAATATTAAATAGTCCTTTGTTAAGGTGTGTTTTCACTTTTTTTTAGACTTTTACAGTTAATATAGTTGTTCATTAAAATTGTCATTTACATATATAATTTGGAAAGCTTTTGAATATTATCAAGATGGTGACTATGGTTATCAAGCATATTTATTCTACTGGTGTTTGGTCTAGCTGCAGAGCATTATATTTACAATATATTTAATACCGTGATTGTGATTTGTTTACAGGCATCAGTGCAATAGAGCCAGAGTGGCTTCCCCTGTTCTGTAGTAGTCATGTGACTTTATCCCAGCCAATGGAAGATCCTCCTCCCAGATATGACAAGGTCAAGGGTCAGGTGAGTACCCAGCATGCATTGCATCAGTCAGGCCCAATCTTAATCCAATTTAAAGGAGAATCTTCCATGATATGACAAGGTCAAGGATAAGGTGAGTACTCAATATGAATTTTAGTAGTCATGTTACGTTTTCCTCAACCAATAAAACGTAACCAGATAAGACAGAGGTCAAGAGTCAAGTAGCATGCAAAGAACAATTTATAAAGCCCTATCCAAGCCAGTGAAAGACCTCTTCCAGATCAGGCAAGGTCATGGGTCAGATGAGTCCCCAGCATGCACTGCAATAGTCATGGGAAAATGTTTCAGACTATGGAAGACCCACATGCAAGGTATTACAAGGTTGGTTGAGTACCGAACAAATATTAAAACTGTTAGTTTGGGTTGGAACCCAGTTCTGGGCACTGAAATCTGGCCATGTGGACCTCCCATGTTTAAAATCTTTTTAGTATTATTTAAAGAACACCGTAAAGGTGTAAGCCATTTCTACTCAAGTAAAACTCTAGCTGAACAAGTTGTTTAAAGTTGCAGAAATACCTTTACCCTTCAATGAATATGACAAATACAAATATTAATGATGTTCTGGACGATTTAAGTTACATAACTGTGTCCTGCCAGTCCCAAATGTATACCACTGATGGTGTTTTAATTTCAAACATACAAATAAAACATCACAAGTTAACGCCTTACTAATTTTAAGCAGGTAATGTGTTGTACAGTGACAGGGCGGTCAATAAAAACAGCAACTGTGTACAACAAATGACTGTAAAAGGATACCAGTATAAAAGACATGCGTTTTTTTAATACATGCTCAAACAATAATATAGCAATATAATGTCTCTGCAGGTAATGTGTACAGTGACAGGGCGGTATGGTCACCGGGCGTGGCCCATACCCCAGCTGGAGATGGAGTATCCACAGGGCGTGGAGAAGATGCGGTGGTTTGCCCAGGCTCTCCTTGCGGGGGAGGTAGTGAAAGCACTGGGGACTTACACCCCCCACCTGCTGTCTGCACCCAGCACCATGGTGAAATCATGGGCAAAGTTAGTGATTCTGGTCGTATTATGGCGGTGATAATGATGATGAATACTATTATATCATATTAACAATCAACCACTCTTCCCTATGGCTGTACCCACATATGATAGCTTTAAAATAATCTCTATGGACAGAATATAATTATCATTGTACGTTTAATAAACAGAAAATTTGTAGACTGTATGCAAAATTTCTGTAAACATTTTGTTAATATCATGTACTCAATAACGCAACTATTCAATTTGTCTACGATATTCTGGGGCAGCCCTCATATATAAGAAGTTAACTGCCTGTACCAGAGTAATTCTGGTATCATGTTTCAGACTTCAGCCAAGAACAGAGGTGCTGGTGAAGGCTCTGATGTCAGAGAGAGTTGACAGCAGGGAGTCTCTAATTGCCGCATGGACACACAGCCCCTCTTGTAAGTTTAAACCTATTTATTTTAAATTGATTCCATTAATTCCTTTGGGTTAATACAAAAACACTTTGGTCTGTTTCCTGGGAAGATCCATTTTTTTGGCGTCTTTGGAAAGATTCAGAGAACGCTTCCTGATTCCGAAAGTAAATAAGGGCCGTCCATCAGCAAGGCGGTCACAATATACACTATAGGGATGTCGAAGCGTCGTGCAGGTGTAAATCACAGTTTTGCTTGGATTATCGAAGCACATTTTACTAGTAATTTGTCAATACATCATTTGTACTCATTTACTTCTTTACATATACATATCCATATCTTTTGTTGATATTCTAAACAACGTTTTTGCAATGGTTGCTTGGTTATCTTCCAGATTTGTTGTCAGCGTACCGCGAGTGGCTGCCAGACACCATGCATACAGAACTCTCCTTGAAATGGCCACCTGTTAGTTCCTGATTTATGGCCTTAATCAGAATACTGACATAATTTAACATACGTAATAAATTTAGAAAATTCTTTTGATGAGATCTTTTGAGATGTGTTAAATTCCACTCCCTTTTCTAAAAGTAGTCTAATTAAGTGTACAATACTTTGTTCATTATTTCATTGACCTTGTTGTATAATTGTGTTACGGTCAATAGTATTCATAGTAAATCACAATAAGCAACCAGTGAATATTGAAAATATTGTTCGTAATTTACTCTTTTGTAAATAGTATTGCAATTGTTTTTGATAAATTGTCCTCTTAAAGCAGGGACGTATACAAACATAGGCCCCTGCTTAAATTTCACAAAAATTATCCTTATGGTCTTTTTTGAATAGCCTCGATGTAAAGCATCAAATTAAGTAACGATGTTGAGCCGCCGATAGTTGGTTCTTTGCACTTAATTTGAATTGTTTCATTGCATGCAAGTCTTGTATACATTGCATCAAAATAAGCCAGACTTGCAGTTTTAGCAAGCTTTTGATGATATTTATGTTACTTGTCATTGAGGATTTTATGTTGAAATCTGATACATACTGGTTGATCATATGTGTATTAAATATTAAACAAATCAAATATTAGTTGGTAGTTTATTTATTCCACTCACGTGTATCCTATAATTGCAGAAGGTAACATAAGATGCGTTGTGATGTCTTTACCAAATACTATAATGATGGAGAAGATTCATTTTTTTCTTGTTTTTATTGCGGTGTTCTGAATCTAAGCAAAATGCACCAACCGTTTTATACATTTTCCGATTAATACCATACCCTTGTTGACAAATTTAAGGAATCGGTAGGCAATAATAAAGTTATCAACGGACGTGATTCGCTGTGTATTTACTAACTGGAATAACTTATAAAAAATAATTTATCTGTGCGCGACCTCCATTATGCTATTCAAATTAAAATATTGAACGTTCAAATCTCTTTTAACTACACGATAGTCTTGTTAATAGTTAACGCAGTTTCAACGACTAATAAATACATGCTATTGTGCATAGGAAATATATGTTTCTGATATGAAGATCGTATCTCGATTATTAGACGTTCATTCAAATTAATTGAATTCAGAATAGTTGAACCACCACACATATAAATCAAATTTCAATAAGTAGTATCTGAAACATTTATTATCGTTTATCGTTGTTTAGCTGCCAATATACAACGCTTTGGATATCGGATGCGAAACGTCACATAATGATGATGCCTCTCATCATAACCACTGTGTTTTTATAAACTGATAGATGAAATCATTCGCTTGATTGTCCAGGGGATTGCAGCTAATCACTTGGATAAGCCACCTTTTTATGCTTCCCCCCCAAAAATTGGGGGGGGGAGGCATATAGTCGTCGCTTCGTCCGTCCGTCCGTGCACAATTTTTGTCCGGGCTATTTCTCAGCAACTAATGACCAGAATTCAATGAAACTTTATGGGTAGCTTCACAACCAAGAGGAGATTTGCATATTATCAGCGGGTTCTGGTCGGATGATTTTTCACAGAGTTATGGCCCTTTGAAATTTTCCATTAACTTCACCAGGATACGTCATTATCACAATTGTCTGAATTAAGTACTTAATAACTCGATGCACGAATGTTCTACAATTTAGGGCACAAGACAATACATTCAGAAACTTGTTATCTTTATGTTTAAAGAGAAATGTTGAGGTTTCTGGAAAATCAAAACAAGCCCTTATTTAATGGTGCTGCAACTAAAGTTATGAAACCTTCTAAAATCAGTTTTGTATTGGCATAAATCAAATGCGAAACACAATTTACTTTTCTTTATTTGGGAACGTTACGGTACTTGTAAATAATCATTTAACACGAACAATATTAGGTAAACTGCTGTTTATATTCATAAACTGTGATTAAAAATAGCCTCTTCGATTTAAAAGTGACTATATATTGTTTTGTAATTATGTTCCTCGATATTTTTATACGGCGCCATAAGATATTGTTGGTTGTTCCAAAATATAGGAAAGCCAGAAGTCCCTGTGCCGACTGCGCTGGCACCGACTCTACGAATTGTGACTGCTTATTTATGCATCTGTGTTGAGCTGATATAAAAGCCAGAAGTCTAAAGGCGTTAGGGTTCATGTCATAAGTAGAATGACATCTGCCTTTAAAAGCAGAGGTAAAATGAATTGTGTTTAATAAGCTTCAAAATATGTATAAACACAGGTTTGTATAAAAAAAAATGCAAAAATAGTCAGGTCAATATATACTTTGATCGCCCAAAGTGTTACAAAAGGCATTTTGACTGATCCTGATAGGGTAGAAGGTACTATATAACATATCAAACGTTTACCGAAATCGAAACTCCGGAAAGTTGTTTTTTCAACATGGCCGTCATGATAGCCGCCAAAACCTATTTATGAGCATAACTATGTAATATCCACTCAAATTTGATGATGTTGGTGTCTATACCTAAGTGTCGGGGGTCATTAAACACTTTAACAACCAGGCATAGTGTAAGCTTATTATGGTACACAGAAATCCAACATGGCGTCCAAAAATAGCCACCACCACAATAAGAAGGACAAAAAGTCCATAACGTTTGACTCAAACGGGATGATTTTTATGTCAAACGCCGTAGATTTGGAGACAAAGAACAGTTTGCTTTTTGAATGAATTGTTGACATCACTAAGTAGTTGGATAATCAACATTATCAAATGTATAACATTTAGCTGTCTACTTTTATCTGATACACAGTCACATTTGTCCATAAAATGTGTCTTAAATGTGTTAAACAGGCGCTGTCGCCCTTCTTGACTTCAGTACAGACCTCTTGTGAATCGTTTGGATTGTCACGGTTTTCAGTTTTGCAGGGGCAGCATACAACAGTGCGGGGCAGTCAAACTGCATTACGAGGATTTTCATCCTACAAATCAGTTACAATGGATAATTTTCGATAATTCACCACTTTCTGTGTGAAAATATTATGGCGCAGTGATACTAAGGACTGGCCATCAAACAGATCCAACATCAAGCATTTGCCAAGATTTGATATATCCTCTAGAGACTTGTTTGGACGGAGCATTAAGCCATTAACTAATATATGACTTAATGATAGGACAAAGTTGTAATAATGTAAAAAAAGACAGGCATTTTATCGATGCCTAAAATCCTTAAAGTTGAATCTCAGCCTTTGCTGTCAGGAACAAAGAGCAACTCATTGCAGACTTCGTCTAAAAAAGTTCTTTTAAAAGATTTAAATTATACACTTTCTTTGATTGTTTTTAAGCAGGACAGAAGTAGATGGTCTTATTGTCAATTTCGGACAATGGGATCGCTCAACTGTTGTTTTTACAATATGAACTTCTGCATCCCCAGACAACAACATTACATCCCCATTAAGTCAGAGCTGTTCTGTGTTTTGGTGAAACTCAAAATGGGTTTCACGTTGTTTTTTTCTCGTCTATGTTGTGTATTATCATTGATAGAAGTCTTTGTAACCATCGAACACCACTGGCGCTTGTTCATAATGCCGTATTGAGAAAACTGAGTTAGACTCGGCTATTGCGTTATTTGTCGCCCTTTGTCCATGGTAATCGACGAAGCAAAGCACAACCACCAAGCACGTAACAATCTGTTCAATTGAGTTCGATAGATAAGTCATGATTGATCTGTTTGCGCAGTTTTCTCCCTCAAATATTATTATTTTGAATACATAAATGTATACAATTATAGAAGAAGAATAATCGAGTCTTCGGACAGGTATTGTTGGCTGATTTTATTTGAAAATGAATAGATCTAGTAACATTAAAATTTTATATAAATGTTCATGTCTGCTTTTGTTTAAAAACATTGGATTTGAGTACATGTATTACATACATTTCGATAATCTTGGCACAAAAACATACTAGTATCTTTCTTTAGCGTAGCTTTTCTCTTATAGTAATTAAAACAATTTAATCATTGACTACATTGTAATCATATATGTTTAACAAATGGAAACAAGATGCGTTTGCGAAACACTATGTCCCTCCCATATATTTGATCTTTGACCTTTAAGGATGACGTTAACCTTTCACCACTCAAAATGTGCAGCTCCATGAGATACACATGCATGCCAAATATCAAGTTGCTATCTTCAATATTGCAAAAGTTATGGCCAATGTTAAAGTTTGACGCAAACAATCCAAACACCAACAAACAGACAGGGCAAAAACAATATGTCCCCGAGTATAGACTGGGGGACATAAAAAGGCCCACATTATTGCTAAACATATAAATTCAATTAGTATGGTGACAATTCCCCTTAAAGCATTTTTGCCTCATGAAGTCCTGTTACGGCACTTATCGTGCCGTCCTGGTGGACTCTCGTACCAGGCAGGTCTTGCATCATACCCGTGATTTGCAACAAGTTGCAAACATAGGGTGCGACACTGGTCCTAAGTTTCACACTTAAGATTGTTATAAAGTTAAGAGCATATGTTTTAATGCCTTAAGCAATGGGTTCATGTACTGTGCTCTTTTGAAATTTTCTTTAAGAGGGGCGTTCTTCTTCCCTGCTCACGCTCACCACCATCTTGAAGAACTAACGAATGAAATAAGCTCTGAAACTCATGTATATCCTTGACTCAGCAAATCTTACACGTATAGTAACAGATGTAAATAAAGAATACTATGTTAGTGTGATTGTGCACTTGAATTTATCCGACGAGTTGAACAAAGGTTTACATGGCGAGGCTTGCCGAGTTCACAAGTTCACAATCACTACTAACATAGTATTATATTTATTCTGCAAAACCATCGGGGGTTGTACCTTTAAGTTTTTAACATATTTTTTACTCGCGTATGAATATAAACATGTCGATCTTCTTGCGCATTAACGCGAAATAGGTATGCAGTAAAGCGTTAGATTGCTAAAAATGAAGAGCTTAAACATTAAATACCTCGATTCAAATTTATTCAATACATTAAAATACTTTTTTTTTAAATAAAATATTAAGCATTTAATGATTATATGCAAATAATTTTCCATCCAAAAGGAGGTCGCCATTTGCAATCATGAATGAAACATGTGACAGTTTTAATACACAGCGAATAGAACTGGAACAAATATCAAGCGAATTACACAGATCGTTGGAAATACTTGGCGTAACAGTTGAACTTTTATGCATTGAAAACCTCTCCATAACACTGAGAGTGTGTTTGAAAGTGATTCATTGAATTTGAGAGGGACACGTGATTCTGTGCCGAGTGGGTGGGGAAAGAATGAATATCAATGTTCGGAATATTGTCGGGCCTAGGTTGGAGCCTTGACAGCCCTTGACGTGAGGGTTGATGCTGCATCGTGATCTCCGTGCTGTTCACTGCGTATGTCAATCCTTGCTGGTGATGGTGGGGACGTCACAGTTGCAGTCACTGGATTGCTTCGTTTCCCAGAGATGATATGTGATCCCGCCTTCTGTGTTGCTTCATAATTTGAACTGTATTTCAGTACAGATTGGATGATTTTGTGGCCTGTAAAGTGCATACTAGGTGCATCATTCTCGTCCCTGAGCCTTTGGAACATTCGCTTGCGAACACAGTGGTTTATCAGGCGATGACGGTCCAGCCCGCACTGCTCAGCCAATCGTTGAACCATGTGTCCCAGTTTATTCATGCCAACCCTCTGCATCATAAACCACTCGCCATTCGGTCCTGCCAAATCCTGGGTCCTTGGCGCAATGAAAAAGGACTTCCTGGCTGATAATATGCCTTGGTTCGTTTAGAGGCAAACAACTTGTAGGCTGAAATCGTACATCTTTCGTCTTGTGTTGCATTCAATGAGACATCATAGGCGGCACTTTGCGGATGTTTGAAATATCACCTCCTGTCCTTGCTTTGTTTTTAGCGCTCATTCAGTTCAAGGAACTCTGTGCCATCTGCTGCCTGCCTGAGGGTTACGTCTTTCCAGCTTAAAAAAGGATTAACATTGGAAACCCAGAAAAGTAAGGAAATTGTGTTTGCAAAAATGAAAACAAATATAAGTTAATAAATAATTTGAAAATTTCTTGTTAAAATAGTAAATGTAAAACTGTGTGCTGTGTCGTTTGCAATTATTGGACTATGCTGACTTATTTTGTGTTATATATTTTACTATTTGTACTCTTTCAATGTAACTTTATTTATTTTTTTCATGCAAAATAGAAGAAAAATGAAAAAAATAATTGTTACACAAATAATAAATTACTCAAACCACAGATTGTACTGCTCCGTGGTTCCCGAAGGCCAACATGCACTCAATTGTTGTACCACATTGTATCCAGTAATGCACTGGGCGTCTGACAACCGAGAATCTGCTTCTGGTATATAGCCTCAATCTCGTGGTCTGTCAGCGGAGAACCAGCTTTGCGCTAGTTGCCTTTGCCATGTCTTTAAAGACTCTTGGACCTTGTTGCGAATGCATTACTTTATAGGACGAACTCGGGGCCAGTGTTTGACATAATCAGATATGGATATTTTTTTTGTTTTTTAGTTCCCTATCTATGCTAGACAACATGTTTCTAATACCTGAGGGTTCATAATCTTTTTCTGACTTGGTCTTGCATGAAAGAATGAATTTGCAACATATTCATCTTAAATATCAAAATTGGAATACGGGACTCAGGGGACGGGGTATTACAACGTAAGGACTGGATCGACATGAAATACCGGTGCGTTTGGAAACATTTAAATGTCAAGATTATGATCATTTGAATTTGTAAAAATACATTACCTGGAAAAAAAACTGACAATATCCACGTCTTTTTCCCTTACGGCGTGTCTTTTCTTACCGAAAAAAAGGCACGTATGAAGCCATGCTGATGGAAATTAGTGATTTATTCTTATATAAGGGAACAAAATATGCGCAAAAAAGCCACGAATGAGATACCTCCCCACGACAACAGCACAGATCAATGATCTATATATAAACGTGTTTATTTATAGATCTCTGCACAACACCACTCGTTTTTTCGTTAACCGTATCGAATCAAGAGCGGTTAACAGGACCAAACAATCCGTTTCAAGTTTTCATCATTGATTTTCGTTATATGAAGAATGAAACGAAATATTAACAGGGAAATTCTATCCTATCCGGATCAGTTAAAATTCCCTTTGTAGGAATTGTTGGAGGGTTTGGTGGTATTTTTCATATAATGACCCGACTAATGGTTCATAGAGTTGACATTTATATTTGAAACCAATAATGCTGTTAATGGGAAAATTAATATATATACATGTATATAATAGTTACCGTATTGCGAACACGGCGAATGACGTTTATTCAGTTTTAACTAGTATGTCGGTGTTAAGGATGTGCGTAGTTCGTAGTAGGTTAAAGTAAGTAATTATATGGGAACAATGCTATATCGGAGATAATCCGTCCTACATTTTAAAAGGAGATCTTGTAATAAGAGATACATATTTTCTTTCATATTAGGGAAGTACCTAGTTTACACGATTGTTCCTGTCATTAACAGGTGATCTGTTTGAATTCATGTTTATTCGAACACGTATACATTGAATGACAAAATTCGGTGTCTATTCTGTTTTATAACATTTACAACAACGCATTCAATAGTCTTTATATCAACTGCACTAAGCTCCATTAGGAATCCACCATCATAATTGAGTCTACATTATCTTTATATGAACCACGCTGAATGATTCAAATTACTTTGAATGCTTTATCACCTATTTATTAACACGGCCGTATACAAGCCAATATAAGTTGCTGAAACCGTAACAGCATTTTAGGACTTGTTCTTTATCAATGAAATCCTTATCATTTCTATTCTTCTCTCTTAAAGACTTTCACATCTAAATGTTTGGAATAAAGAAATAATTGATCTTGCAACAAAGAAATATTTCCATGAACCTCTTTTTCCATAGGGCACACTGAAAAACGCAATTCTTTAATTTTGATGCTACTATAGAAACAAAATATAATGCAGTTGGGGCATAAAACAATACAATTTGCAGTAAACGTGTGCGCGCACGAGCAATAATAAGAATATTAAGAACATTTATGGGTTCAGATCCTTGTAGAAAACTTGGTGAAATAACATGAGAAAAAAAGTGTCAGGATTAGATAAGCCATAACGTTGATAGGAAGAATACTGTCATTTAAACGTCCTTTCTAGATTCGCCTTATGTTTTGACAATATCCGTTTCTGCTTAGCCATAAAATTGTCATTGCTAGTTATGTATTACCTTTAAAGCTTTGCTGAGACTTTGCTGCAGAATAACAGGGCAGTGTTGCACCAGTATATCGAGTATCTATTGGAAACAAGTGTATCGTCAAAGAGACGCTCGAAACGTGTTTTCAGATAGTACTTTGTTTGGAACAGTTTTGTATTAACCACTTCTAATTATTTTTAGTCAAACAATAATGTTATTGTTATTAGTGTTGTTGCTTTTGATTTTATTATAATTATCATTATATTTTGTAATAATACTAGGTTATCAATTGCTATTTACACTTTTTTATTATTTAACATGCTACGTTCAATTTGAGTATGTTTGACCAAAAGGAAATATATATTTGACCTTTGTAATTCATCATTATGATAATCATCATCATCATCATCATCCTCCTCCTCCTCATCATCATCATCATCATCATCATCATTTTCTTCTTCTTCATAATCATCAGAATCATCATTATCATCATCATTATCATCATCATCATCAGCAGCAGCATGTGGATAATGGAAGCTTCAAGAGTTACGGGTATATTTCTGCAGGATTCAATGAAGGCAAAAACATATATAATATATTTGTGCGGACTAGAAAGGATTGTGCGACGGTATGGTATACCATTTATTAACATAGTGCTTTATATCTGCAACTATACTTGTAAGTAAATTATACTCATTAATCAAACATATTTGATTGATGCATCACTGATTATTAGCTCGAGAGAGATAATTATGACTTCTAAATGATAGATTGGACCCAAGAAATGAAATATGTGCGGATTAATTCCGTTGAGTTTTGATGATTTAAGTAATACACAGATTACATCCAACGAGGTAATTGCTTGACAAAGATCAGCACACTACGAGAACAATCTACTCTCCTGAAAATGTCGACACTCGTTATTTGCAGGAATTTGCGTTAAGTGAACATTATTCATTGCATTCGCATAAAACGACATTTTAAGAACGTGACTCGAATAATTGTCTCATGCAAAGAAAATAACCTTGGTTTATGTGAAAGAAACATGGTTGATTTGAATTGGGTCTTTGTTTTATTTTAATTGGGATTGTGCATTGTTTATTGCCCTTCAATTAATTATAATATACGATTTTTTCCTGTGTAAAAATTTAAATCAAAATAAAAAATTTGATTGTACGCAAAATAATTGATTCCATTAGTTTTGTTATCGAACTCACATTAGTAAAATATGGACTTTATAGATTATGTGTTATTTATATTATCCGTTTTTATTCAACAACATCGCTACTCACACGGATATAAATATTTATGAGCAGCAAGTCCAATGATCCATTTAAATCTCATCATAACTCGTGTTTGATAAATATATAGTTGAGCTCTGAGAAAAGGGGCTTCGATGCAAATGTCATCCCAGATAAGCTTGTGCAGTCCGCAGTGGCTAATCAGGGACGACACTTTCCACCTCAACTGGATTTTGCTAAGAAGAGACTTTCTTTAAAAGAAAAATATCATAAGAGCAGAAATTGCCGTCCATGATGAGCCAATGCGGACTGCGCAGGCTAATTTAGGAAACACATTACGCACATGCATTAAACCCCCTTTTAAGAGAGCACGGCCCAGGAAGTAATGCTAGTATTGATATAGTTCCACTATCGAGGAAGTAAGTAATGTGCGAGAAAACGAAATGAAAAATTGTGATGTTATCTTACGCATATGTATCAGTTTCGATTTGGTTGATTGTTTTATTTTTAAATGATCTTTTTCTTCGTTAGAGTTCACCATTAACGAGCGCATGCAAGCATTACATGAAATGTACTGCTAATATCTGATCTTTGTTAGGAGGGTATTAATTAGAATCATAAGTGATGGAACATATAGACCTTGAAACAGAGCGTTGTAATGGTCATGTTTTCTTCACGCAACGAATGCTACATGTGTGTATCTCTCAACGTAAACAAGCAGATGACTACCTTATGATTACCGTTTACTCGGACTAAACAATACTTGTCAAGAAAATGAATTTTCAGATATAACTTTACTTTAAAAAGAACATTTGGTCACAGTGTGTTCAATTTAATAAGAAATATACAGTCGTGCCACTCTGTTATAAAGCAGTACATTTTACAGATATATGCTGTTAGTGAGAATCATTCGCTAAGTTAATCTATAACTTGCGTTGAACAATTAATACCGAGCCACACACAAAAGAAGCTTTCATCGTAGTGAAATATATAAAACGCGAATCAATTACTATAAATGAATGTGGAGTATGTAAATAACATCTTTTGTTCTCAGTATAGCTATCTCTAACCGATTTTCCCGCAGTGGTGAATGCAACACGGAAGAAGCATAATTATATTCAAGAACATTATGTTCAATACTATTTCCGTATTCAACTGAACTGTACAAATGCATCCTTTATCATGTTGTCCGCATTGTAGCAATTGAAATCATTTGAATATGTGGGATAGTTGTGTGTAAAGCATTATAAGTGTTTGCGATTACATGCGCATATCTACTTAAGTTGCGTTCTGGGAAAACTGGGCTTAATGCATGTGCGTAAAGTGTCGTCCCAGATTAGCCTGTGCAGTCCGCATAGGCTAATCAGGGACGACACTTTCCGCCTAAATTGGATTTTTGCTAAGAAGAGACTTAATTTAAACGAAAAAGGTCCTAAAAGCGGAAAGTGTCGTCCCTGATTAGCCTGTGCGGACTGCACAGGCTAATCTGGGACGACACTTGACGCACATGCATTATGCCCAGTTTTCTCAAAACACGACTCATTTTATTTGCCAGCGTTGCAGTTCAGTAGTAAAAGGTTATATAAAACCATAAAAGCAAATTGTCTGGGACGTTGTCTGACTTCAAAAGCATTAATGTCAGATATTATTTTGATTTATTAAACATTTCTGCGCCGTTATAGGAAAGTAAAATAGTATTATACTGTATTTGCATGTCTGCAAGATGTCCTACGAATATGCATGTAAGAAAGGCTATGCTTTTTCTGTTTGGTTTGTAAACAATTCCGAAACATGGGTCCGTATTCACCAACAATTTGTATACTAAGTCTTAAGATATTTTGTAAATCGTAAAATTTAAGAATGTGTTCTATTTTTAGTATTAACAATTTTAAGTACATACATCTTGATTAAGAACATTTTGTAAATGGCATAACTACCAATGGTAAATTGAAAGTATGAAAATCCTGATGGACTTATCTCGGGTCTAAGTATTTTATTCATAAGTCAATGAATGGATTGATGGATATGGGACCAGAAACATTCATGCGTGCAGTTTCTATGTTATATTCGATAACAAAATTTATTTTAAATTAACACTATCAATTTGTTGTTTGTCATATACCTTGGACAGCCCCATACTTAACAGTTTAACGTATAGCACATTATTGTTTTAGTGGAAATACCGTTGGTAAAATTGATATGTACATTACATGTTAACTGATAACACATTTGGGCCGTGCTCCGTGAAAAGGGGGTTTAATGCATGTGCGTAAAGTGTCGTCCCAGATAAGCCGGTGCAGTCCTCACAGGCTTATCAGGGACAACACTTTCCGCCTTAACTGGATTGTTGCTAAGAAGAGACTTTCTTTAAACAGAAAATATCATAAAAGCGGAAAGCTTCGTCCCAGTTTAGCCTGTGTGGACTGCACAGGCTTATCTGGGACGACACTTTACGCACATGCATTAAACCCCCTTTTCACGGAGCACGGTTTATGTATCTCCTACCAGCGCTTCAAGATAATAAATAAATGTAAGACAATGGCACTGATTTTTGTGCTATGTGACAACATTCTGCAAAGAGAAATTTCATATATGATAATAGAACTATACGAAAATCAATGATTGTTTGTTGCATTCATTTGATTTTACGGCTTTATTTCACCGTTTAAATTGATCCGCCATTTAAATTGATACAACGATGGGTAAGTCATTTTAACAAGACCATTTGAACATTACGGCACATCTCTTTCAAATAACACTGATAATAACATTGAGCGGGATAATAATACACATTTATATTCAATTTAAGATAGGTACGTGTACATTAGCAAAGCATATGCTCGGTTTGTTCACTTTGCCACTGCCTGGAGCTCCATTTCTTTATACTTGAAATAAGTGTATGCCAAATATGTTTCAGATATGTGTGTTTCAATTTACATGTAGGAAATACCTGAAATGGCCATGAACCATTAGTGTTGGTGGTTTACAGGATCATGTGTTTTACCTTTAATCGTGGCTTTTTGAAGTGCATTGATTGATTCGTCTAAATTATTTTATTCAAAACTGCAAAAAATATAGGCAATGAATCTGTTATTCTACAATATTGTTGTTAAAACACGATTTGCTGAGCATTTTTTGTCAGTAAACAAAGTCAAATTATCTACCGATTAATTGTAGTTTCTTCTCGAAGGTAACCTTAAGACGTCGAGAGCTTAATGGTAACTTTCTTTAAACGTTCTTAACGCAGAAATAAGTGCTCCCCAAAAGTAAAGTGATCTCCCTGTACGCGTAGTCCAACTCTTTACTGCATGTTATACATTTGTCATACATCTCATTCCATGGTGGTTTTATTTAAAGCGAGATTATACAATTTTTTTAAAGTGTTAAATTGTAATATATTGATAAAATATGTTACAATAACACAAAATAGGCAAGAAAATTATACATTAAATACGAATTTCATAAAATGCAGCTAAGACAATTTAGCGCCCCGAGCCGATTGTGACGAACATATTTTCCTATAATAACCAAAGCATTCGTCTTTTTATTAGGATCAGAGTTAGTGTTTGTGTGTCGTATGAATATATATCGTTGCAGGAATTTAAAATGAACCGTAAAACTAAGTTTAGATTCACATCGTACATGCAGGATATACATGCTGGCGACTTCGACTGTACAACCGTTTTCGATTTTATAATTCAATATCTGGCTTATTTCGCATTTTTCGACACATGTTCTTCTGAACTTTTATTTTATTTTAAATTGATATTATTATATTATATATATATATATATATATATATATATATATATATATATATATATATATATATATATATATATATATATATATATAAGAATTTTACGTATTTTATATAAATTCATTAATATTTGACAAAATCGTATAATCTCGCTTTAATGCATTTTTCAGAAATATTTAAAATAAATGGACCGTGCTCTGTGAAAGAGGGTTTAAAGCATGTGCGTACTGTGTCTTCCCAGATTAGCATGTGCAAGTCGCACAGGCTCATCAGGGACGGCACTTTGAAAGTCTCTTCTTAGCAAAAAAAAACAAGTTTAGGCGGAAAGTGTCGTCCATGATTAAATTGTGCGGACTGCACAGGTTTATCTGGGATGATACTTTACGCACATGCATTAAAACCCTTTTTCACAGAGTATGGCCCATATCTATTTTATTTTATGAAACAATGTTTCATTTGTCTTAATATCCCATTTTTCAGCATCAGGGCATACATTTATGACCCTGGACTTTGCATCAATATTTATTTGGGTTTTAAAACAACATCATTTGAGCACATGTATATAAATATTGATGACAAACCACGTTTGAATGTTTTGTTATTGTATTGAACATGCGTAAATAGCGTGAATATTATACACGTATAAAACAATGCAGCACATCTTTATTCGAACTGTTTTAAACCATGCCATTTTCTACGTTATTTTTTATTGTATACGAAATGTTTATTATCATGTTTATTAAACTCATGATTTCGTACTATACATAACAAACTCATTTGCTCAACTTATGCTATCGGAATATGATTGGCTCACCGGTTCTTGTAAACTGTGAGTATAATATTGAAAAAGAAAAGCGTAGTTAATTGTAAAATCGTTGGACGGATCCAATAATAAACTGCTTCGCAAGCAATACAATGGATAAAGAATTACAGGGATTGTGGTTGCTGTTTTCTGACATTATTTGATGAGAACAATAATAATCCTCCCTAAAAGTCATACAAACAGTCGAACTTTAAAAAAAAAGCATCCCTGGTGTGTTTTGTAAACCTTTGATTTAGATGTTATTTTAAAAATAATGTATGCACTCCGATTATCAAATTCATTAGTTTTGATAGTAAAAAAGAGATCTCACAGAAAACACAACACCAGGATTTTACGAAAAAGAAATTCTGATTCAGTGAGTAAACTTACTTATTCAAACAGACCGACCTCATCCTTATCCAAATATATTATTGATTGAAATGAAACCCTTGATTTTTGGTAGACATTTGACTTAGAGTATTAATTACGATACACAAAAAGTAAACATATGACAGTCATCGAAGGAAACAAGGTTGCGAATCAACATACGAACAATGTATATAATTAGTTCCATCTAGATGAATTATAGATAATACTTATTTATTTAGTGAGCAAGTAAATGTGCAACTTCAGATTATAGTAATGGTGCATTTAAAAAACATAGAAATAAGTATAATAGAATAGCATTTTTGAAAAGTTAGGATTAATTTGTTTATTTTTTAAATCGATATGAATCAGCGCACCCCATACATGTGTTATTGTTATTGTATCGTTCATTCCTGTATCATGTATGGTTCAATTGATTCGAAGAAAAACACATTAAATGAACTTCCTTTTACTTTGTTTTAAATCTATGACAACGTGTCTATAAGTTAACACTATTACATATGTATTCAAGATGTGTTAATAATTATAATTAAATGTAGTGTTGTCTTAGGTTCAAGCGTTTGTTTGAGTCCTTTGTAAGACTTTGCCTTAACTATATGATAGAATTGTATTTGTTTAAATACATATTTTTCGCCTCTATGTGCTACTCCCTATATTGTCAAAGTCTTTCGATTTAGTCAATTTAAAGACGTTTTCAGAATAAAAGTTATTGGCATTTGTTTAGAATGACATTTAAATCCTTCTGTGCGTCAATATTTTAGATTTTGTATGGAATTTCCACAAAAAATTTCATAATTATGATCTCCGAATGCTTCCGCGCAAATGGTCAAGATTTCATGATTGCATTGTTTATTTAATGAGAAATTTCCATTAAAAACATGATATACACAAGATTTGTAGAAAAACATTATAATTTGAGTGCGATTTTCATGAATCTTTACATACTTATAAGCTTCAAGAGCTAGAGTGCGTTTTGTCAAGGTTTCGCGATTGCGTTACTTTTTAAAGGAGTTAACGCCCTTTTATTTAAAGTACATATGAAGGTTTCTATACATGCGTGCATGTTTTGCCAGCGTTAAACCGAAAATATATTTAAGGTTCTTAAGCTCAAATTGCAAACGTTTGGAGATTAAGTTCATTTTAATGAGTTATTGCTATTTGTTTACAATAACTTATGAAAGCTTCTGTGTGCAATTTCTCTAACTTTTTTGCGCGATTTTCGTTAAATTTTAAATACAAGAACAATATTTGTCAACCTTATATAATAGGTATCTCCAAGTGCTCTGCTATAGCGCTTAGCATTGCTTATTTGCAATTGCATTATTGTTTACGGGGTAATTGTCCTTTGTTTTCAATTACTTTATGCAAGGGTCTTGTGATTCCAGTTCGACTTTATTTTCACTCTTTCGCAAATTCTTGTTGTTCCTTTTCGACAACAATGCACATGTGGTGTGTGTGAGAAAGAGTGGGGCGTGGGGGAACACTGTGAGCGTAATATTCTCGGCCTTTCATTATGTTGAGCATATTCGTGATTCTTTAGCAGCCAATTATGAATCATGACAAGATGTTCTGGCAAGCTACATCTCCGCATGTCTAATATGATCGACGTATCGACTTAGTTACTTGCTCCTCACGTGCTGGTTAATTTAATTCCCGCTTGCGTTTTCCCTTTAAATCGATACAATGTCTTTGTTTGTTAAACGGGACGTCATATGCGATAGGTTAAATGGACAGTAAAAATAGATATGAAGTAATTAATTTGACATTACGAAAACAGTTGTTTTCATTATAATATACACATTTTATCAGAACATGGACATATTGGTTCCGATTTTTGTAGATTTAATCATGTTGCTCAAGAACTGAAGAAAGTCGGTTTGAATTGGGAATCAACTGATATATAAGACAATAAACATCCATCAACGATTGCATACTGGAAAATCTAACGAAATACATGAACGTATTGAAAGTATTATATTTATATTTGTCTAAAGAATGCAAATAAAAAATCAAAGCACTTAAACTAAAATCAATACACTTAATCATTAAACATTAACACGCCCAATATTGACTTGGAACATTTAAAGGCAGATTAGTTCAGATTGCTTCAATTACGTTCCCATTTATGTTAAATAGATTTTTCATGAACAAGACCTATCCTTATAATAGTCTGGTCTTCGTTGTCAATAGCTGATTTGGTAATTATACACATAACTTGGGCAAGGAGATCCTAGTTTGTTTAAATAAGCCCGGGCAATGCCGATGTATCGAATTTTTTACATTGTGCGTCACTCATTAACGATGAAAAACATTTTATATAGACCAGTGAACAAAAATGTGGAAATAATTAGTTCTAAATTTTTAATTGGTTTAATTAATTGGTGTGTAATTCAAATGGGAATAAAAAACCTTTTAACTATGTAATATTTAATGGCATAATAATTGGTAATCTTGTTTATTTTGCTGACCCGGGTGTTTGCGATTTAATCAGGACAGCTGCTCAAAATTAGCAATCAGATAAATTTGTGTTTTACAATAAATTATTGCATGATGAAAGACTAGTGCGGGTATGACTCAATGCTCAAAGTTCCCATGCGTCAACACGACGTCAATGCATGAATGATGGAGGAGATACGTGTGAAATAAAATACTTCTTCAGACATTTAATGATATCACATCAAAAAAGAACAGAACAGAAAAGACAGTTTATTAAGACTTATACATTAGTACATCGTCTTTAATAATGCATAATTACAATTATAAATAAGTAATGTCACGTGTCAGTATACTATACTAGGTACATGTACCAAATCATTATTACTATGCATATCTTAGATGTTAGTAGGTTAAAGGAAATTTCAGAACTAAGTTCAATGATTTTTTTAACAAAAGGTCGCATCCAAGATTGGATGACAATGTTTACATTATTTTGTAAAATTATTTTTATATTTATGTCACGGGTCTTCGAACTATCCCATGTTTATTTTTTGTGTGATTTAGTGATCTTCATTTGTCTTACAAACTACAAATTTATGTTATTGTCACCTCTGCAAAACCAGTTTTTACACTTAAAGATTAAAGAAAAAAAATCGTGTCTGAAAGTTTTGATACACAAAATATTTAAAGTAACATTACTTCTAAAAATTAAAGAAAATTTCTCACAATTTTTTCGTAAAATAAACTTAACCAATTAAAACTCAGTGATCCTTATGGCAATTGTTGAACTCTCAACCCCAAATGTGGTTTGGTAAACTAGATGTTTGTAGATACAAAATGCTCGTTTGTATTATTGTTTTGCATATTTATTTTCATGTTAATTTCCCGCAACGATATCTATTTATACGACACATAAACACTTACATGGTACCATTTTAGTGTTCGCATGTCGTATGAATAGATATATTCGCGGGAAATTAAAATGGAATTAATTGTGTCACAATAAAAAAACTTGCATTGTGTATCTATACAAATCTATGTAATCATTCCACATCTAGCGTTGAAATTTTTGCTATTGCTATAAGGAACACTGAGTGTTTAGGTGTTAACTTTATTTAACGAAATACTTGACAACATTTTCGTTGATTTTGCGCGTTATAGAGGCTTTAAAAAAATACAGGTGTCATAAAATTTCGAGACAAATAATATAAAACAGGTGTTTTGTAAATTTAAATGCACTCTAAGCATATTGTATTGCCGAGTGGATACGAGTTTGCAATATGGAAAGCGTCATTTGTTAAAAAATAAACGAATAATAGCACGTGTTTGTAAAATACCACGTCGTATCAATTATTTATATAAATGTTTTACTTAACGCTGTTAGGTGGACTCATTGTCTATTACTTTTATCATTTTACATTCTAATTTACCGAATAACGCAATCGTTAAGTCAATTGCCTAGCATTCTATCACAGGTTGTATGACCTTAATCTGGTTGTAAAAACGCACGATCCAGTCAACTGATAAGCTCTATAGGGCAGAATTATTGTAAAATAACATTATAAAATAAACTATCCGGATCTTTAGACTAATTTATTAAAGAAGAAAAACGGTGTGTCCGAAA
Source organism: Dreissena polymorpha (assembly GCF_020536995.1). Taxonomy (NCBI): domain Eukaryota; kingdom Metazoa; phylum Mollusca; class Bivalvia; order Myida; family Dreissenidae; genus Dreissena; species Dreissena polymorpha. The sequence goes on from NC_068355.1 coordinate 112,967,297, forward strand.
ACCATGAGTCACGAAAAATAATTAGTTTGGCCAAAAACTGGGGTGTCCTAAAAACTGAGTCTGTCCGGAAAGTTAAAGAAATTACGGTATTTAAGTCAATCATGGCTGTTAACATGAAACAAAACACATCCGTTAACATACACTTTACATTAGTAAGCCCTACTTATACTATAAACTGACAACTGCCATACTTAAATCAAAGGTAGTGTCGAGTGGACGTGAATTAATGATATGAAATACCCCCACACATCGTAAGATGCCGGGTCGGAATCGAAGCCACCATTCTGGGCTTTGGTGTCCAGCGTTCTGCCAACTGAGCGATAGTTGTTTTGCATGTTCTTTGTTCAGAAAAACGAATATTATATACTTACATGTAAAACAATAGATAAATAGATATATTCAATCAAATTGCAATTCACCAACTATTTGTGATAGAGATAAGTTGTGATGTTGCACATCTTATTGTGGAGATCAGCTCGCGTTGAAATAAATTGATGGGAAATATTATAATTATAATTGTGTAAATATACTGCGCAATTCGGCCCATTAAAGCAACATACTTTATTTCATATATTATTTAAAAACCTGCATTATTTGATTTTATATTGGAATAGTTACTCATGTAAATGTATATATGTATATTTGCATATAGCTGCTCGGCTAGCGTAGTGGCCGGTACACTTGCTTCTCACCTAGGCGACCCGGGCTCGACTACTGTTCCCGGCAGCATGCGAGTTTGCATGGAAGTCACCATACTAGACACGTGGAGTTTCCTCCGGGTACTCCGGCTCCCCCCCACACACACAACACATGGCCAAACCAAAAATGATAAAAACTTTCAGTATCAATAAAATAGCTGGAAATTGCAGCTATAATTCAAAATTCGCCTAACGTTCGTGAGTCTAGTATGTTGACTAAGTAGGAGCTCTGGTACTAACTCAAGGTCCTCATATAATGTAGCCCCTGGCTCGGAAAGGACATAATAATCTTCGAAATACTAACACACATATATGCACCAAGGTTATGTAATATATGTTAGAATGGGAGAATCTTTTAATAGAAATAAAATATTTAAAAAAATGTTGTTGTTCAAAATATTGATATTCAAATCAACAAAGCGGTGCATTTTAGAAAAGGTTAAAAATATAGTTAGCATTGTAGTTTACAAACATGTCTAATTTAAATATGGTTTGATGAACTGTTTTGATAACCTTGTATCAGCCAAAGATAAACTTTCTTTGCAGGCGTATCCTCAGGTTGTTACATATTTTAACCTACGTATTTCCAAAATGATAAGATTATACAGAAATGTTGGGCATGCCCATAAAGATTCGCTAGATGTGATTGAAAACAATAATCTTTTATATGGGTTGCTATCGGTGTTCGAGAAATGTTTTTACACTTCTCAACAGTAAAAATGCTCAGAGTACAAACTATTAATAAGATAAACATACAGGAATGTTTTCGTATGCTGCATTTGTTAAAATATATTTCAAAATATACAGACCAATAAATGCAGATTATCCATCAAAATACCCGCTTTTATCTGAGAATATAATATTTGACTTCATTTTATTTGATTGTTGATTCAATAAATCAAGTGTGGTTGAAGCAGAAGAGAAATTCGAAATAATGCCGAGTGAGTTTGTACTCGACAGAATTAGGTAAGAGAAAAATATATGGGCGTATGCTACAGAAAATATGATTGAGATGTTCCGGAAACAATCGACAAAGCCCGATGGACATATAGCGTCTTTATAAATATGCTGCTGCAAATTTTACATATTCGTATAGGCTGTGTCTGATATATCATTTTAGCACGAGTTTTCATGTATTAAAGACAATATGGGAAGTTATTTTCCTTTGTTTAATATTAATATGCATAGCATAAATATTAATAAAGATCCTTGCGATAAAAATGAAGCCAAAAGAAGGCATTACGTTTTTTTCAATAATAACAACTTGTCTCTTTTCCCCACTTTCAAAAACAGTATGTTTTGTCTACACAATATTTCGGGACATTTGGCACATGCAGTTAAAGCGCTTGTTTTTTAATGGCACTATTATGACGGTTGTGATATAACTAATATACATGGGCCGTGCTCTGTGAAAAGGGGGTTGAATGGATGTGCGTAAGGTGTCGTCCAGTATTAGCCAGTGCAGTCCGCACAAGTTAATCAGGGACGACACTTTCTGCCGGAACTAGATTTTTGCTAAGAAGAGACCTTCTTAAAACGAAAAATATCCTTAAAGCGCAAAGTGTCGATCCTGATTTGCCTATGCGATTTGCACAGGCTAATATGGGACGGCAATTTTCGCACATGCATTAAACCCGTTTTTCATAGAGCACGTCCGAATGTATTTTCCTATATCATTTATTTTATTGAGCTTTAATATATATTAGGAAAACATTTCCAGCCTTTGACATTGCTTAAATTATGGCAACGCGCTAAAAGGTTTCCTCTTATCAATGCCATAAGATGCTTATTTTCCCTTTTCACTTTCAAATCAATTGTATCGATTACAGGACGAAACGCAAGTGCGTGTTAAATTAACCAATACGTGGGGAGCATGTAACTGAGCCAATACTTCGATCATACAAGACATACCCATATGTAATTTGCGAGGATATTGTGGCATTTGTTGCTATGGCTGGAGGGCAATGCATGTAGTTTTTATACGGGCGTTATAAGAGTTATAAAGTAAAATAATTCCATTTGCTTCGAAGATAAGATAATCTCCTTTAGCAAAATATACATTTTAAAGCTTAAAGTAAATACCGAGTGTTTAAAGAATGTCAGTAAATTCAGGATTGATATTTAAAATGTCCAAATCTATTATATCATTTAAAATTAATATTGATCCTATCTTAATGAAAACTGAGATGAACACTTTCAAATTGATCCATTTATTTGCAATTAAAAATCAGAACAAAAAGTATGGTTCTGGTCCACACTGAACTTATGGACCGCGCTCTGAGGAAAGGGGTTTCATGCATGTGCGGCAAGTGTCGTCCCAGATTAGCCGGTATAGTCCCCAGAAGCTTATCAGGGACGACATTCTCCTCTTAAACTGGGGTTTACTTAAAAACAGTGTTCCTTTGAAATGAAACATACACTACAAGCGGAACACTCAGCTCTGATTATCTTGTTCGTATTACACAGGCTAACCTGGGACGACACTGTACGCATATGCAATTAAACCCCCTTTTCATATATCGCGACCCATATGTATTTACAGTCTTGCACTTGCATGTTGTCCGTTTAAAAATTAATTTACTACCTTATTTACAATGAATAACTAAGTTGATACTCTTCAAATCAATCTTAAATACAAATATACACTGGAAAACAACGAATCGAGGCACAAAAAGACAAATACATGTATTTATATTTCTCAATAAGTACTCTCATTCAATTTTGTTTATATTATTAAGTATTAAAGAATTCTTATAAAAAAATGAACGTCAATATTCAAAAATAGTTATTTCACTATTACACAAAACATCGTAAAAACAAAGTGAACAATGTTACAAAAATACTGTCAAAGACCATTGCATGATCAAACTTTTCCCATTAAAAAACTCGATCTGTCGTCTCATTCTCTCAATATCACATGCCTAAGAGTTCGCATTATCGTCTGGATCAGTAATCTCAGTCAACCACTTCCGGATTCTTCCGTCACGCATGGCAACACTTCCGGTGACGGAGGTTACGAAGTGCCGCTGTTCATGTTCAGATATATCTGATTCCGACGTGTCTTCTGCGCCTTGTCTGCTACAACCGGTGCGCACAGCCAACGAATTATCTATGTCACAATACTCCGTATTATTCTGCACATTCTCCGACAAACTGACACTATCCATCGAATCATTTCCGAAATCAAAAGACACAAAGTTTTGTTTGTCTTCCTCCTGCATATTTCCCATGGACTTCGAGTTTCTCCGCACGTTTGATTGATAATGTAATAATTCGTCGTCCTTTTCGGGACTTGAATAATACCTTTTTAGCATACTGTGTTTCTGAAACGAGCTGTCCATAACCCCAGACGGGTAGGCCTGCTGCGAGGATTCTGAGTTTGAGTCGTTAGAAATGAGCCCGACACTCCTGGCAGTGTACTCGCTGTTCAATGACACCGAGCTCCCAACACGGCATCCGGTGTCAAGGAAACTGAAGCCACCCAGATTCAAAGCGTCCACAAACGCTGCGGAATTTCTTTGATGTGGATTGTCATCTAAGCCAGAGGACCTTCTTGGGAGCCTCGGTGAACAGTAATGTTCAATATTGTGCAAGTCTTTCTCGCAAAATACTTCCGATGTTGACCCGGAAATATTGGAAATGCCTTCCGCGCATGCGCCGGATTGAATATCGTCTGCATCATTTAAAATGACGTCGAGATCTCCCGCTGAACGAGAATGCGTGAGCGTCACGTTATTTGGTTTGTCGACTGCCGTTGTGTTCAGCACAATGGTTGGAACCGGCATACATAAGGAATGAATGTCACGCCTCTCTGATTTGCTTTTAGTCTCCCGTCTCTCCATAACTCTGCTATGAAATATATTCCAGTGGGATACTTCTCAGACGGCAATTATTCGAGCATTTCGTGGTAAATCTCGTTTCATGAGAAATCCGATAAATTAGATTCACTTACTGTGAAACCCCGCATAGAGCGAATACCGATATTTCTAGGGGAGATAATCATTCCCACCGTACACTGATTCATCTCGCACCAGCTATTACCGCCTCGGATGTTATCTACTTATGTTTCTATTTCCGAGACAATAATATTACCATTACAGGAATTCAAATAAATCAACACTGATTTTCTTGTTCAATTCGATTGTATTGTAAGACCGTACAAATTTGCAGTCAGATTTAACAACAGTAATATCCATCGCAAAAATAGTTTCTGTACACAAGTATTATTTCTACATAATTTAGCTCACCCTGTACAAGGTGAATGACAATCACATCAAAATAAGTAAATATCACGGTCGTGTCACGGTTATTCTAAATTGTGTATATGCAGCATTGGAGCTCCAAAATATGCTTTTATCAACCGTTTCCAAAATGTACAACGCTCATGATATTCGAAAACCGTCCGACTGTTGTTTATGCCAACACTCTAGTTTCTTACTGCTATTGCTAATCGATAAACACAGTTTTCCACTCTTCGGTGGTTCATAGAAATGAAAATTTCAGCAATGCTTGAGACGTCGTAAATTGATGACATCGCACTTTTTACTTCACCGATATCATTAAACAAATGTAGAACAAGCGACTTATATAGTTTTTGTGTGTTTCCAGTCGGCTTGCATTGTTTCCAAATTGTTCAGCTAAATTGCTAAACACGATTTCTTTGAAATGTCGAGATACTGAACCAATACACAAACGTTTTAAAATAACAATTTTCCAACATCGGGCAAAATAAATTGCAAGCGTTCAAAAAAATGCATATCAGAACAAAAACACTGCTTCGTCTTTACAGTAATAAATTCCGCGAGCTAGCTGTGGTAAAAACATGTCTTACTCGTAGCTACAGCTCTTGTTCAATGCGATTGGCAGAGTTTATACAATGTTGTAACACTGCGAAATTGCAACTTTCACGTGAGTCATTTTAATTTGTGGTTTAGCCATTGTCACGTGGTCGTTCTGATGCGGCTTTTCTTTTCAAACAGTTGATAGGATCATCCAGTCTTCTTCTTTCGTTGCTTCGGAGCTTTTTAAGTGTTCTCACTTTAAAAACCTGATGTCTTTCCGAAGACCATTAGGACATAACAGTCCACTTCATGAACCAACAACGCGAGTTTTCCTCCTGTGAAAGTAGATAACATAGTCCATGTATTGCCAGTATGTATCATTTTCGCGGTATGCATGAAATGCCCTAGCTAAGAATAAAATATAATTTACATTTTTTTCCATATAAAAAAGTTTAGCTCAAGGAATATTGATTTGTCAGTGTAAATTTGAGCAACTTACATACGATACGAATGTTGATTGATATCTGCTCATAAACTATGTGCATACTATATGTAATCAATTTAGTATGTATATTGGTTTGTACAAAATCAATATGGCAAACTCATCTTTCAGCCCCTTTACAGCATCTTTAACATGCCCGTTGGATTACCAAATTTTGATTCTTCTGTTAAATTTATCAGGTTTTGAACAATGGCAACGACGAAAATAGACCTTCACATGTGTAATTATAATGTTACATCAACACAATTGTTCGTGAAGTGTTTTATGACAGGATGCTGATTTGAAATGCGCACTTTTTTTAACGAAAATCGAGAATTCTGCTTGGCGTCTTAATTATACATTTAGCGATTTGAATGGTTTGCGACGCATTGTTAATACATTTTGTGTTGTAAATGCTTTAATCGCGTTATGCAAAAATATGTGAATGATCTTCATAAGCATATAAGAACAAATATGACAATCATTTTTATAGGTCGCCGTGTAGTTGATAAAGTGTCCGCCTACGGGTTCGATCCCCATTGTGGGGACGTTCTATCGATCCCCCAAATAGACTCCAAGTACTGGATCAAATTCCAGGAAACGGACTCAAGAGCGTTCCGAATATTAAGTGTAAGGCTTTCTATGCAGTCGATCTAAAATAAATAAGTTAAACAAATCATATTCATAACCTTATAAGTTTTCATCACATACCACGAGAATCTTGCTTTATACATAAAGTCTAAACTTAATACAAAGTATCACGTGTTTTTTTATGACTAAACATATTACAGGGTCTGTCTTACACAAAGATCAATAATATTGCAATACATCATTTATTGATGCAGATATACTTTTCCATCAGCAACTTAAGTTTATCTAGAGCATTAATTCATAATAAGTAATCCACAAATCGCAGTAACATTTGTTACCATAACTATGTGTCTTACAATGTTACATGGTTTTAATCCCGCGTTTGGTTTCACTTCTTGATCACCATCATGGAATTTATCAATATTTACATATACCATATATCACTTTTGATACTTAAATTCGCCTCATGTGGTTTAAACGTTAAACCCTTTCTCTCGCCATCCAATGTATACTACAACAAATTTCGATTCGCAAACACGGATGTAAGTTAAATAGCACACAACAGCCTACTTCCTCCTGGTTTGTATTTCCCCGTTTGGCTCTTAAAGATGACTGAATAACGGAGATATTTGACATTTTACGAATGCATGAATATGACTTCAGTCCGAACGTTGGAGACACGTTAAGCAAATACCATCTATGAAGCGGTATTGGATTTCTGTAGCCCATTATACAACAGTCGACGTTTTCAATATTTCAGTCAAACTTAATTAAAATACGGAGCACCAGTTAAAGGCACAGTGAAGTGAATAGCGCAGAAATTCCAATCGGTGTCTCACAAGTGATTGAAAAGTTACAAGAATGCTATGGTTATTTGTTGTGTTGTAAGAAACATGTGATCATATCATATAAGCGTAGACACTCAAAATCAATTTGAATATTCACAAACCATAATGATTCGTTCGTTGCTCGAAATGTCAAATGGCGGTCTGTATGGCCACATAAATTATTGATTTTAAGACGTAATCATATCATTTTCTCATAAATCGT